>NW_025961970.1:0-26063 GCF_023159225.1 Perognathus longimembris pacificus | reverse complement strand
CTCTCTCCCCTCACCACAAATCAGATTCTTCTGAGGAGTTCCCAGTACATTATCCCTTCCCCTGTGTAATTACTTTAGCAAGCTTCAGCTGTTTTTATTCTCAGAAGGTTTACTCCCTGATATACAGCTGCCGACCCCCTTCGTAAGTGCAGATCCTAAATGAGCTTTTTTCTGTTCCCTCACCCCAAATCAGATTCTTCTGAGGAGTTCCCAGTACATAATCATTTACCCTGTGTAATTACCTTAACAAGCTCCAGCTATTTTTATTCTCAGAAGTTTTACTCCCTGGTAGACAGCTGCCTACCCCCTTCGTAATAGCAGGTTCTAAATGAGGTTTTTTCTCTGTTCCCTCACCACAATACAGATTCTTTTGGGGAGTTACCAGTACAGTAACCATACCAGGAAGTACTTAATTTATTAAGCTACTGCTTTTCTTAATCTCAGTGGAGATATTTACTGATAAACAGCTACCTACGCAGCATGTTCATGTCATTCCTTAATGACCTTTTTTCTCTCTCCCCTCAAAACAAATCAGATTCTTCTGAGGAGTTCCCAGTACATTATCCTTTCCCCTGTGTAATTACCTTAAAAAGTTCCAGCTGTATTTTGTCTAAGAACGGATACTCCCTGTTATACAGCTGCCTACCCCTTCGTAAGTGCAGGTCCTAAATGAGCTTTTTTCTCTGTTTGCTCACCACAATCCAGATTCTTTTGGGGAGTTCCCAGTACAGTAACCATACCAGGAAGTCCTTAATTTATTAAGCTACTACTTTTCTTAATCTCAGTTGAGATATTTACTGATAAACAGCTACTTACACAGCATGTCATGTCGTTCCTAAATGAGCTTTTATCTCTCTCCACTCACCACAAATCAGATTCTTCTTAGGAGTTCCCAGTACATTATCCGTTCCCCTGTGTAATTACCTTAACAAGCTCCAGCTGTTTTTATTCTCAGAAGGGATACTCCCTGATATACAGCTGCCAACCCCCTTCGTAAGTGCAGGTCCTAAATGAACTTTTTTCTCTGTTCCCTCACGACAATCCAGATTCTTTTGTGGAGTTACCAGTACAGTAACCATACCAGGAGGTCCTTAATCTATTAAGCTACTACTTTTCTTAATCTCAGTGGAGATATTTACTGATAAACAGCTATCTACACAGCATGTTCATGTCGTTCCTAAATGAGCTTTTATCTCTCTCCTCTCACCACAAATCAGATTCTTCTGACCAGTTCCCAGTACATTATCCTTTCCCCTCTGTAATTACCTTAACAAGCTCCAGCTGTTTTTTTTCTTAGAAGGGATACTCCCTGATATACATCTGCCTACGCCCTTCGTAAGTGCAGGTCCTAAATGAGCTTTTTTTCTCTTTCCCTCAGCACAATCCAGATTCTTTTGGGTAGTTACCAGTACAGTAACCAAACCAGGAAGTACTTAATTTATTAAGCTAATGCTTTTCATAATCTCAGTGTAGATATTTACTGATAAACAGCTACCTAGGCAGCATGTTCATGTCGTTCCTAAATGAGCTTTTATCTCTCTCCCCTCACCACAAAGCAGATTCTTCTAAGGAGTTCCCAGTACATTATCCTTTCCCCTGTGTAATTATCTTAACAAGCCCCAGCTGTTTTTATTCTCAAAGGGATACTCCCTGATATACAGCTGCCTAGCCCCTTCGTAAGTGCAGGTCATAAATGAGCTTTTTCTCTGTTCCCTCACCACAATCCAGATTCTTTTGGGGAGTTACCAGTACAGTAACCATACCAGGAAGTACTTAATTTATTAAACTACTGCTTTTCTTAATCTCAGTGGAGATATTTACTGATAAACAGCTACCTATACAGCATGTTCATGTCGTTCCTAAATGACCTTTTATCTCTCTCCCCTCACCACAAATCAGATTCTTCTGAGGAGTTCCAGGACATTATCCTTTCCCCTGTGTAATTACCTTAACAAGCTCCAGCTGTTTTTATTCTCAGAAGGTTTACTCCTGATATATAGCTGCTTACCCCCTTCGTAAGTGCAGGTCCTAAATGAGCTTTTGTCTCTGTTCACTCACCACAAATCAGATTCTCTGAGCAGTTCCCAGTACATTATCCTTTCCCCTGTGTAATAACCTTTACAAGCTCCAGCTGTTTTTATTCTCAGAATGTTTACTCCCTGATATACAGCTGCCTACCCCCTTCGTAAGTGCAGGTCCTAAATGAGCTTTTTCTCTGCTCCCTCACCGCAGTCCAGATTCTTTTGGGGAGTTACCAGTACAGTAACCATACCAGGAAGTACTTAATTCAATAAGTTACTGCTTTTCTTAATCTCAGTGAAGATATTTACTGATAAACAGCTACCTACGCAGCATGTTCATGTCGTTCCTAAAGAGCTTTTATCTCTCTACACTCACCACAAATCAGATTTTTCTGAGGAGTTCCCAGTACATTATCCTTTCCCCTGTGTAATTACCTTAACAAGATCCAGCTGTTTTATTCTCAGAAGGTTTACTCCCTGATATACAGCTGCCTACCCCCTTCGTAAGTGCAGGTCTTAAATGAGCTTTTTTCTCTATTCAATCACCACAATCCAGATTCCTTTGGGGAGTTACCAGTACAGTAACCCTACCAGGAAGTACTTAATTTATTAAGCTACTGCTTTTCTTAATCTCAGTGGAGATATTTACTGATAAACAGAAACCTAGCAGCATTTTCATGTTGTTCCTAAATGAGCTTTTTTCTCTCTCCCCTCAAAACAAATCAGATTCTTCTGAGGAGTTCCCAGTACATTATCCTTTCCCATGTGTAATTACCTTAAAAAGTTCCAGCTGTTTTTTGTCTAAATACGGATACTCCCTGATATACAGCTGCCTACCCCTTCGTAAGTGCAGGTCCTAAACGAAATTTTTCTGTGTTCCCTCACCACAATCCAGATTCTTTTGTGGAGTTACCAGTACAGTAACCATACCAGGAGGTCCTTAATCTATTAAGCTACTACTTTTCATAATCTCCGTGGAGATATTTACTGATAAACAGCTATCTACACAGCATGTTCATGTCGTTCCTAAATGAGCTTTTATCTCTCTCCCCTCACCACAAATCAGATTCTTCTGACCAGTTCCCAGTACATTATCCTTTCCCCTCTGTAATTACCTTAACAAGGTCAGCTGTTTTATTCTCACAAGGTTTACTCCCTGATATACAGCTGATTACCCCCTTCGTAAGTGCAGGTTTTAATGAGCTTTTTTCTCTATTCAATCACCACAATCCAGATTCCTTTGGGGAGTTACCAGTACAGTAACCCTACCAGGAATTACTTAATTTATTAAGCTACTTCTTATCTTAATCTCAGTGGAGATATTTACTGATAAACTGTTACCTATGCAGCATTTTCATGTCGTTCCTAATTGAGCTTTTATCTCTCTCACCTCACCACAAATCAGATTCTTCTGAGGTTTTTCCCAGTACATTATCCTTTCCCCTGTGTAATTACCTTGACAAGCTCCAGCTGTTTATATTCTCAGAAGGGATACTCCCTGATATACAGCTGCCTACCCCCTTCGTAAGTGCAGGTCCTAAATGAGCTTTTTTCTCTGTTCCCTCACCACAAATCAGATTCTTGTGAGGAGTTCCAGTACATTATCCTTTCCCCTGTGTAATTACCTTAACAAGCTGCAGCTGTTTTTATTCTCAGAAGTTTACTCCCTGATATACAGCTGCCTACCCCCCTTCGTAAGTGCAGGTCCTAAATGAGCTTTTTTCCCTGTTCTCTCACCACAATCCAGATTCTTTTGGGGAGTTACCAGTACAGTAACCATACCAGGAAGTACTTAATTCAATAAGTTACTGCTTTTCTTAATCTCAGTGGAGATATTTACTGATAAACAGCTACCTACGCAGCATGTTCATGTCGTTCCTAAAGAGCTTTTATCTCTCTCCACTCACCACAAATCAGATTCTTCTGAGGAGTTCCCATTACATTATCCTTTCCCCTGTGTAATTACCCTAACAAGCTCCAGCTGTTTTTTTTTCTAAGAAGGGATACTCCCCTGATATACAGCTGCCTACTCCCTTCGTAAGAGCAGGTCCTATATGAGCTTTTTTCTCTTTCCCTCACCACAATACAGATTCTTTGAGGAGTTACCAGTATATTAACCAAACGAGGAAGTACTTAATGTATTAAGCTACTGCTTTTCTTAATCTCAGTGGAGATATTTACTGATAAACTGCTACCTATGCAGCATTTCCATGTCGTTCCTAATTGAGCTTTTATCTCTCTCCCCTCACCACAAATCAGATTCTTCTGAGGTTTTCCCAGTACATTATCCTTTCCCCTGTGTAATTACCTTAACAAGCTCCAGCTGTTTATATTCTCAGAAGGGATACTCCCTGATATACAGCTGCCTAGCCCCTTCGTAAGTGCAGGTCATAAATGAGCTTTTTTCTCTGTTCCCTCACCACAATCCAGATTCTTTTGGGTAGTTACCAGTACAGTAACCAAACCAGGAAGTACTTAATTTATTAAGCTAATGCTTTTCTTATTCTCAGTGGAGATATTTACTGATAAAAAGCTACCTAGGCAGCATTTTCATGTCGTTCCTAAATGAGCTTTTATCTCTCTCCCCTCACCACAAATCAGATTCTTCTGAGGAGTTCCCAGTACATTATCCCTTCCCCTGTGTAATTACTTTAGCAAGCTTCAGCTGTTTTTATTCTCAGAAGGTTTACTCCCTGATATACAGCTGCCGACCCCCTTCGTAAGTGCAGATCCTAAATGAGCTTTTTTCTGTTCCCTCACCCCAAATCAGATTCTTCTGAGGAGTTCCCAGTACATAATCATTTACCCTGTGTAATTACCTTAACAAGCTCCAGCTATTTTTATTCTCAGAAGTTTTACTCCCTGGTAGACAGCTGCCTACCCCCTTCGTAATAGCAGGTTCTAAATGAGGTTTTTTCTCTGTTCCCTCACCACAATACAGATTCTTTTGGGGAGTTACCAGTACAGTACCATACCAAGAAGTACTTAATTTATTAAGCTAATTCTTTTCTTAATCTCAGTGGAGATATTTACTGATAAACAGCTACCTTTGCAGCATTTTCATGTCGTTCCTAAATGAGCTTTTATCTCTCTCACCTCACCACAAATCAGATTCTTCTGAGGAGTTCCCAGTACATTATCCTTTCCCCTGTGTAATAACCTTAACAAGCCCCTGCTGTTTTTATTCTCAGAAGGGATACTCCCTGATAAACATCTTCCTACCCCCTTCGTAACTGCAGGTCCTAAATGAGCTTTTTTCTCTCTTCCCTCACCACAATCCAGATTCTTTTGGAGTTACCAGTACAGTAACCATACCAGGAAGTACTTAATTTATTAAGCTACTGCTTTTCTTATTCTCAGTGGAGATATTTACTTACAAACAGCTACCTATGCAGCATTTTCATGTCGTTCCTAAATGAGCTTTTATCTCTCTCCCCTCACCACAAATCAGATTCTTCTGAGGAGTTCCCAGTACATTGTCCTTTCCCCTGTGTAATTACCTTAACAAGCTTACAGCTGTTTTTATTCTCAGAAGGTTTACTCCCTGATATATAGCTGCCTACCCCCTTCGTAAGTGCAGGTCCTAATGAGCTTTTTTCTCTGTTCCCTCACCACAAATCAGATTCTTCTGAGGAGTTCCCAGTACATTATCATTTACCCTGTGTAATTACCTTAACAAGCTCCAGTTATTTTTATTCTCAGAAGTTTTACTCCCTGATAGACAGCTGCCTACCCCCTTCGTAATAGCAGGTCCTAGATGAGCTTTTTTTCTCTGTTCCCTCACCACAATCCAGATTCTTTTGGGGAGTTACCAGTACAGTAACCATACCAGGAATTACTTAATTTATTAAGTTACTGCTTTTCTTAATCTCAGTGGAGATATTTACTGATAAACAGCTACCTACGCAGCATGTTCATGTCTTTTTTAAATGAGCGTTTATCTCTCACCCCTCAACACAAATCAGATTCTTCTGAGGAGTTCCCAGTACATTATCCTTTCCCCTGTGTAATTACCTTAACACTCCCCCAGATTTTTTTATTCTCAGAAAGTTTACTCCCTGATATACAGCTGCCTACCCCTTTCGTAAGTGCAGGTCCTAAATGAGCTTTTTTCTCTGTTCCCTCACCACAATCCAAATTCTTTTGGGGAGTTACCAGTACAGTAACTATATCAGGAAGTACTTAATTTATTAAGCTACTGCTTTTCTTAATCCCAGTGGAGATATTTACTGATAAAGAGCTACATACGCAGCATGTTCATGTCGTTCCTAAATGAGCTTTTATCTCTCTCCTCTCACCACAAATCAGATTCTTCTGAGTAGTTCCCAGTACATTATCCTTTCCCCTTGTGTAATTACCTTAACAAGCTCCAGCTGTTTTTATTCTCAGAAGGTTTACTCCCTGATATACAGCTGCCTACCCCCTTCGTAAGTGCAGGTCCTAAATGAGCTTTTTTTCTCTGTTCCCTCACCACAAATCAGATTCTTGTGAGGAGTTCCCAGTACATTATCATTTCCCCTGTGTAATTACCTTAACAAGCTGCAGCTGTTTTATTCTCAGAAGGTTTACTCCCTGATATACAGCTGCCTACCCCCTCGTAAGTGCAGGTCCTAAATGAGCTTTTTTCCCTGTTCTCTCACCACAATCCAGATTCTTTTGGGGAGTTACCAGTACAGTAACCATACCAGGAAGTACTTAATTCAATAAGTTACTGCTTTTCTTAATCTCAGTGGAGATATTTACTGATAAACAGCTACCTACGCAGCATGTTCATGTCGTTCCTAAAGAGCTTTTATCTCTCTCCACTCACCACAAATCAGATTCTTCTGAGGAGTTCCCATTACATTATCCTTTCCCCTGTGTAATTACCCTAACAAGCTCCAGCTGTTTTTTTTCTAAGAAGGGATACTCCCTGATATACAGCTGCCTACTCCCTTCGTAAGAGCAGGTCCTATATGAGCTTTTTTCTCTTTCCCTCACCACAATACAGATTCTTTGAGGAGTTACCAGTATATTAACCAAACGAGGAAGTACTTAATGTATTAAGCTACTGCTTTTCTTAATCTCAGTGGAGATATTTACTGATAAACTGCTACCTATGCAGCATTTCCATGTCGTTCCTAATTGAGCTTTTATCTCTCTCCCCTCACCACAAATCAGATTCTTCTGAGGTTTTCCCAGTACATTATCCTTTCCCCTGTGTAATTACCTTAACAAGCTCCAGCTGTTTATATTCTCAGAAGGGATACTCCCTGATATACAGCTGCCTAGCCCCTTCGTAAGTGCAGGTCATAAATGAGCTTTTTTCTCTGTTCCCTCACCACAATCCAGATTCTTTTGGGTAGTTACCAGTACAGTAACCAAACCAGGAAGTACTTAATTTATTAAGCTAATGCTTTTCTTATTCTCAGTGGAGATATTTACTGATAAAAAGCTACCTAGGCAGCATTTTCATGTCGTTCCTAAATGAGCTTTTATCTCTCTCCCCTCACCACAAATCAGATTCTTCTGAGGAGTTCCCAGTACATTATCCCTTCCCCTGTGTAATTACTTTAGCAAGCTTCAGCTGTTTTTATTCTCAGAAGGTTTACTCCCTGATATACAGCTGCCGACCCCCTTCGTAAGTGCAGATCCTAATGAGCTTTTTTCTGTTCCCTCACCCCAAATCAGATTCTTCTGAGGAGTTCCCAGTACATAATCATTTACCCTGTGTAATTACCTTAACAAGCTCCAGCTATTTTTATTCTCAGAAGTTTTACTCCCTGGTAGACAGCTGCCTACCCCCTTCGTAATAGCAGGTTCTAAATGAGGTTTTTTCTCTGTTCCCTCACCACAATACAGATTCTTTTGGGAGTTACCAGTACAGTAACCATACCAAGAAGTACTTAATTTATTAAGCTAATTCTTTTCTTAATCTCAGTGGAGATATTTACTGATAAACAGCTAACTTTGCAGCATTTTCATGTCGTTCCTAAATGAGCTTTTATCTCTCTCACCTCACCACAAATCAGATTCTTCTGAGGAGTTCCCAGTACATTATCCTTTCCCCTGTGTAATAACCTTAACAAGCCCCTGCTGTTTTTATTCTCAGAAGGGATACTCCCTGATAAACATCTTCCTACCCCCTTCGTAACTGCAGGTCCTAAATGAGCTTTTTTCTCTCTTCCCTCACCACAATCCAGATTCTTTTGGGAGTTACCAGTACAGTAACCATACCAGGAAGTACTTAATTTATTAAGCTACTGCTTTTCTTATTCTCAGTGGAGATATTTACTTACAAACAGCTACCTATGCAGCATTTTCATGTCGTTCCTAAATGAGCTTTTATCTCTCTCCCCTCACCACAAATCAGATTATTCTGAGGAGTTCCCAGTACATTGTCCTTTCCCCTGTGTAATTACCTTAACAAGCTTCAGCTGTTTTTATTCTCAGAAGGTTTACTCCCTGATATATAGCTGCCTACCCCCTTCGTAAGTGCAGGTCCTAAATGAGCTTTTTTCTCTGTTCCCTCACCACAAATCAGATTCTTCTGAGGAGTTCCCAGTACATTATCATTTACCCTGTGTAATTACCTTAACAAGCTCCAGTTATTTTTATTCTCAGAAGTTTTACTCCCTGATAGACACCTGCCTACCCCCTTCGTAATAGCAGGTCCTAGATGAGCTTTTTTCTCTGTTCCCTCACCACAATCCAGATTCTTTTGGGAGTTACCAGTACAGTAACCATACCAGGAATTACTTAATTTATTAAGTTACTGCTTTTCTTAATCTCAGTGGAGATATTTACTGATAAACAGCTACCTACGCAGCATGTTCATGTCTTTTTTAAATGAGCGTTTATCTCTCACCCCTCAACACAAATCAGATTCTTCTGAGGAGTTCCAGTACATTATCCTTTCCCCTGTGTAATTACCTTAACATCCCCCAGATTTTTTTATTCTCAGAAAGTTTACTCCCTGATATACAGCTGCCTACCCCTTTCGTAAGTGCAGGTCCTAAATGAGCTTTTTTCTCTGTTCCCTCACCACAATCCAAATTCTTTTGGGGAGTTACCAGTACAGTAACTATATCAGGAAGTACTTAATTTATTAAGCTACTGCTTTTCTTAATCCCAGTGGAGATATTTACTGATAAAGAGCTACATACGCAGCATGTTCATGTCGTTCCTAAATGAGCTTTTATCTCTCTCCTCTCACCACAAATCAGATTCTTCTGAGTAGTTCCCAGTACATTATCCTTTCCCCTGTGTAATTACCTTAACAAGCTCCAGCTGTTTTTATTCTCAGAAGGTTTACTCCCTGATATACAGCTGCCTACCCCCTTCGTAAGTGCAGGTCCTAAATGAGCTTTTTTCTCTGTTCCCTCACCACAAATCAGATTCTTGTGAGGAGTTCCCAGTACATTATCATTTCCCCTGTGTAATTACCTTAACAAGCTGCAGCTGTTTTTATTCTCAGAAGGATTACTCCCTGATATACAGCTGACTACCCCCTTCGTAAGTGCAGGTCCTAAATGAGCTTTTTTCTCTGTTCGCTCACCACAATCCAGAACTTTTGGGGAGTTACCAGTACAGTAACCATACCAGGAAGTACTTAATTTATTAAGCTACTGCTTTTCTTAATCTCAGTGGAGATATTTACTGATAAACAGCTACCTATGCACCATGTTCATGTCGTTCCTAAATGAGCATTTATCTCTATCCCCTCACCACAAATCAGATTCTTCTGAGGAGTTCCCAGTACATTATCCTTTCCCCTGTGTAATTACCTTAACAAGCCCCAGCTGTTTTTATTCTCAGAAGGGATACTCCCTGATAAACATCATCCTACCCCCTTCGTAAGTGCACGTCCTAAATGAGCTTTTTTCTCTGTTCCCTCACCACAATCCAGATTCTTTTGGGGAGTTACCAGGACAGTAACCATACCAGGAAGTACTTAATTTTTAAGCTACTGCTTTTCTTAATCTCAGTGGAGATATTTACTGATAAACAGATACCTAGGCAGCATGTTCATGTCGTTCCTAAATGAGCTTTTATCTCTCTCCCCTCACCACAAATCAGATTCTTCGGAGGAGTTCCCAGTACATTATCCTTTCCCCTGTTTAATTACCTTAACAAGCTCCAGCTGTTTTAATTCTCAGAAGGTTTACTCCCTGATATACAGCTGCCTACCCCCTTCGTAAGTGCAGGTCCTAAATGAGCTTTTTTCTGTTCCCTCACCCCAAATCAGATTCTTCTGAGGAGTTCCCAGTACATAATCATTTACCCTGTGTAATTACCTTAACAAGCTCCAGCTATTTTTATTCTCAGAAGTTTTACTCCCTGGTAGACAGCTGCCTACCCCCTTCGTAATAGCAGGTTCTAAATGAGGTTTTTTCTCTGTTCCCTCACCACAATACAGATTCTTTTGGGGAGTTACCAGTACAGTAACCATACCAAGAAGTACTTAATTTATTAAGCTAATTCTTTTCTTAATCTCAGTGGAGATATTTACTGATAAACAGCTAACTTTGCAGCATTTTCATGTCGTTCCTAAATGAGCTTTTATCTCTCTCACCTCACCACAAATCAGATTCTTCTGAGGAGTTCCCAGTACATTATCCTTTCCCCTGTGTAATAACCTTAACAAGCCCCTGCTGTTTTTATTCTCAGAAGGATACTCCCTGATAAACATCTTCCTACCCCCTTCGTAACTGCAGGTCCTAAATGAGCTTTTTTCTCTCTTCCCTCACCACAATCCAGATTCTTTTGGGAGTTACCAGTACAGTAACCATACCAGGAAGTACTTAATTTATTAAGCTACTGCTTTTCTTATTCTCAGTGGAGATATTTACTTACAAACAGCTACCTATGCAGCATTTTCATGTCGTTCCTAAATGAGCTTTTATCTCTCTCCCCTCACCACAAATCAGATTATTCTGAGGAGTTCCCAGTACATTGTCCTTTCCCCTGTGTAATTACCTTAACAAGCTTCAGCTGTTTTTATTCTCAGAAGGTTTACTCCCTGATATATAGCTGCCTACCCCCTTCGTAAGTGCAGGTCCTAAATGAGCTTTTTTCTCTGTTCCCTCACCACAAATCAGATTCTTCTGAGGAGTTCCCAGTACATTATCATTTACCCTGTGTAATTACCTTAACAAGCTCCAGTTATTTTTATTCTCAGAAGTTTTACTCCCTGATAGACACCTGCCTACCCCCTTCGTAATAGCAGGTCCTAGATGAGCTTTTTTCTCTGTTCCCTCACCACAATCCAGATTCTTTTGGGGAGTTACCAGTACAGTAACCATACCAGGAATTACTTAATTTATTAAGTTACTGCTTTTCTTAATCTCAGTGGAGATATTTACTGATAAACAGCTACCTACGCAGCATGTTCATGTCTTTTTTAAATGAGCGTTTATCTCTCACCCTCAACACAAATCAGATTCTTCTGAGGAGTTCCCAGTACATTATCCTTTCCCCTGTGTAATTACCTTAACATCCCCCAGATTTTTTTATTCTCAGAAAGTTTACTCCCTGATATACAGCTGCCTACCCCTTTCGTAAGTGCAGGTCCTAAATGAGCTTTTTTCTCTGTTCCCTCACCACAATCCAAATTCTTTTGGGGAGTTACCAGTACAGTAACTATATCAGGAAGTACTTAATTTATTAAGCTACTGCTTTTCTTAATCCCAGTGGAGATATTTACTGATAAAGAGCTACATACGCAGCATGTTCATGTCGTTCCTAAATGAGCTTTTATCTCTCTCCTCTCACCACAAATCAGATTCTTCTGAGTAGTTCCCAGTACATTATCCTTTCCCCTGTGTAATTACCTTAACAAGCTCCAGCTGTTTTTATTCTCAGAAGGTTTACTCCCTGATATACAGCTGCCTACCCCCTTCGTAAGTGCAGGTCCTAAATGAGCTTTTTTCTCTGTTCCCTCACCACAAATCAGATTCTTGTGAGGAGTTCCCAGTACATTATCATTTCCCCTGTGTAATTACCTTAACAAGCTGCAGCTGTTTTTATTCTCAGAAGGATTACTCCCTGATATACAGCTGACTACCCCCTTCGTAAGTGCAGGTCCTAAATGAGCTTTTTTCTCTGTTCGCTCACCACAATCCAGAACTTTTGGGGAGTTACCAGTACAGTAACCATACCAGGAAGTACTTAATTTATTAAGCTACTGCTTTTCTTAATCTCAGTGGAGATATTTACTGATAAACAGCTACCTATGCACCATGTTCATGTCGTTCCTAAATGAGCATTTATCTCTATCCCCTCACCACAAATCAGATTCTTCTGAGGAGTTCCCAGTACATTATCCTTTCCCCTGTGTAATTACCTTAACAAGCCCCAGCTGTTTTTATTCTCAGAAGGGATACTCCCTGATAAACATCATCCTACCCCCTTCGTAAGTGCACGTCCTAAATGAGCTTTTTTCTCTGTTCCCTCACCACAATCCAGATTCTTTTGGGAGTTACCAGGACAGTAACCATACCAGGAAGTACTTAATTTTAAGCTACTGCTTTTCTTAATCTCAGTGGAGATATTTACTGATAAACAGATACCTAGGCAGCATGTTCATGTCGTTCCTAAATGAGCTTTTATCTCTCTCCCCTCACCACAAATCAGATTCTTCGGAGGAGTTCCCAGTACATTATCCTTTCCCCTGTTTAATTACCTTAACAAGCTCCAGCTGTTTTAATTCTCAGAAGGTTTACTCCCTGATATACAGCTGCCTACCCCCTTCGTAAGTGCAGGTCCTAAATGAGCTTTTTTCTCTGTTCTCTCACCACAATCCAGATTCTTTTGGGGAGTTACCAGTACAGTAACCATACCAGGAAGTACTTTATTCAATAAGTTACTGCTTTTCTTAATCTCAGTGGAGATATTTACTGATAAACAGCTACCTACGCAGCATGTTCATGTCGTTCTTAAAGAGCTTTTATCTCTCTCCACTCACCACAAATCAGATTCTTCTGAGGAGTTCCCAGTACATTATACTTTCCCCTGTGTAATTACCTTAACAAGCTCCAGCTGTTTTTTTTCTAAGAAGTTTTACTCCCTGATATACAGCTGCCTACCCCCTTCGTAAGTGCAGGTCCTAAATGAGCTTTTTTCTCTTTCCCTCACCACAATCCAGATTCTTTTGGGTAGTTACCAGTACAGTAACCAAACCAGGAAGTACTTAATTTATTAAGCTAATGCTTTTCTTATCTCAGTGGAGATATTTACTGATGAACCGCTACCTAGGCAGCATTTTCATGTCGTTCCTAATGAGCTTTTATCTCTCTCCCCTCACCACAATCAGATTCTTCTGAGGAGTTCCCAGTACATTATCCTTTCCCCTGTATAATTATATTAACAAGCCCCAGCTGTTTTTATTCTCAAAAGGGATACTCCGTGATATACAGCTGCCTAGCCCCTTCGTAAGTGCAGGTCCTAAATGAGCTTTTTTCTCTGTTCCCTCACCACAATCCAGATTCTTTTGGGGAGTTACCAGTACAGTAACCATACCAGGAGGTACTTAATTTATTAAGCTACTGCTTTCCTTAATCTCAGTGGAGATATTTACTGATAAACAGCTACCTACACAGCATGTTCATGTCGTTCCTAAATGAGATTTTATCTCTCTCCCCTCACCACAAATCAGATTCTTCTGAGGAGTTCCCAGTACATTATCCTTTCCCTTGTGTAAATACCTTAACAAGCTTCAGCTGTTTTTATTCTCAGAAGGTTTACTCCCTGATATATAGCTGCCTACCCCCTTCGTAAGTGCAGGTCCTAAATGAGCTTTTTTCTCTGTTCCCTCACCACAAATCAGATTCTTCTAAGGAGTTCCCAGTACATTATCCTTTCCCCTGTGTAATTACCTTAACAAGCTCCAGCTGTTTTTATTCTCAGAAGGTTTACTCCCTGATATACAGCTGCCTACCTCCTTCGTGAGTGCAGGTCCTAAATGAGCTTTTTTCTCTGTTCCCTCACCACAATCCAGATTCTTTGGGGATTTATCAGTACAGTAACCATACCAGGAAGTACTTAATTTATTAAGCTACTGCTTTTCTTAATCTCAGTGGAGATATTTACTGATAAAGAGCTACATACGCAGCATGTTCATGTCGTTCCTAAATGAGCTTTTATCTCTCTCCTCTCACCACAAATCAGATTCTTCTGAGTAGTTCCCAGTACATTATCCTTTCCCCTGTGTAATTACCTTAACAAGCTCCAGCTGTTTTTATTCTCAGAAGGTTTACTCCCTGATATACAGCTGCCTACCCCCTTCGTAAGTGCAGGTCCTAAATGAGCTTTTTTCTCTGTTCCCTCACCACAAATCAGATTCTTGTGAGGAGTTCCCAGTACATTATCATTTCCCCTGTGTAATTACCTTAACAAGCTGCAGCTGTTTTTATTCTCAGAAGGATTACTCCCTGATATACAGCTGACTACCCCCTTCGTAAGTGCAGGTCCTAAATGAGCTTTTTTCTCTGTTCGCTCACCACAATCCAGAACTTTTGGGGAGTTACCAGTACAGTAACCATACCAGGAAGTACTTAATTTATTAAGCTACTGCTTTTCTTAATCTCAGTGGAGATATTTACTGATAAACAGCTACCTATGCACCATGTTCATGTCGTTCCTAAATGAGCATTTATCTCTATCCCCTCACCACAAATCAGATTCTTCTGAGGAGTTCCCAGTACATTATCCTTTCCCCTGTGTAATTACCTTAACAAGCCCCAGCTGTTTTTATTCTCAGAAGGGATACTCCCTGATAAACATCATCCTACCCCCTTCGTAAGTGCACGTCCTAAATGAGCTTTTTTCTCTGTTCCCTCACCACAATCCAGATTCTTTTGGGGAGTTACCAGGACAGTAACCATACCAGGAAGTACTTAATTTTTAAGCTACTGCTTTTCTTAATCTCAGTGGAGATATTTACTGATAAACAGATACCTAGGCAGCATGTTCATGTCGTTCCTAAATGAGCTTTTATCTCTCTCCCCTCACCACAAATCAGATTCTTCGGAGGAGTTCCCAGTACATTATCCTTTCCCCTGTTTAATTACCTTAACAAGCTCCAGCTGTTTTAATTCTCAGAAGGTTTACTCCCTGATATACAGCTGCCTACCCCCTTCGTAAGTGCAGGTCCTAAATGAGCTTTTTTCTCTGTTCTCTCACCACAATCCAGATTCTTTTGGGGAGTTACCAGTACAGTAACCATACCAGGAAGTACTTTATTCAATAAGTTACTGCTTTTCTTAATCTCAGTGGAGATATTTACTGATAAACAGCTACCTACGCAGCATGTTCATGTCGTTCTTAAAGAGCTTTTATCTCTCTCCACTCACCACAAATCAGATTCTTCTGAGGAGTTCCCAGTACATTATACTTTCCCCTGTGTAATTACCTAACAAGCTCCAGCTGTTTTTTTTCTAAGAAGTTTTACTCCCTGATATACAGCTGCCTACCCCCTTCGTAAGTGCAGGTCCTAAATGAGCTTTTTTCTCTTTCCCTCACCACAATCCAGATTCTTTTGGGTAGTTACCAGTACAGTAACCAAACCAGGAAGTACTTAATTTATTAAGCTAATGCTTTTCTTAATCTCAGTGGAGATATTTACTGATGAACCGCTACCTAGGCAGCATTTTCATGTCGTTCCTAAATGAGCTTTTATCTCTCTCCCCTCACCACAATCAGATTCTTCTGAGGAGTTCCCAGTACATTATCCTTTCCCCTGTATAATTATATTAACAAGCCCCAGCTGTTTTTATTCTCAAAGGGATACTCCGTGATATACAGCTGCCTAGCCCCTTCGTAAGTGCAGGTCCTAAATGAGCTTTTTTCTCTGTTCCCTCACCACAATCCAGATTCTTTTGGGAGTTACCAGTACAGTAACCATACCAGGAGGTACTTAATTTATTAAGCTACTGCTTTCCTTAATCTCAGTGGAGATATTTACTGATAAACAGCTACCTACACAGCATGTTCATGTCGTTCCTAAATGAGATTTTATCTCTCTCCCCTCACCACAAATCAGATTCTTCTGAGGAGTTCCCAGTACATTATCCTTTCCCTTGTGTAAATACCTTAACAAGCTTCAGCTGTTTTTATTCTCAGAAGGTTTACTCCCTGATATATAGCTGCCTACCCCCTTCGTAAGTGCAGGTCCTAAATGAGCTTTTTTCTCTGTTCCCTCACCACAAATCAGATTCTTCTAAGGAGTTCCCAGTACATTATCCTTTCCCCTGTGTAATTACCTTAACAAGCTCCAGCTGTTTTTATTCTCAGAAGGTTTACTCCCTGATATACAGCTGCCTACCTCCTTCGTGAGTGCAGGTCCTAAATGAGCTTTTTTCTCTGTTCCCTCACCACAATCCAGATTCTTTGGGGATTTATCAGTACAGTAACCATACCAGGAAGTACTTAATTTATTAAGCTACTGCTTTTCTTAATCTCAGTGGAGATATTTACTGATAAACAGCTACCTACGCAGCATGTTCATGTCATTCCTTAATGACCTTTTATCTCTCTCCCCTCAAAACAAATCAGATTCTTCTGAGGAGTTCCCAGTACATTATCCTTTCCCCTGTGTAATTACCTTAAAAAGTTCCAGCTGTTTTTTGTCTAAGAACGGATACTCCCTGATATACAGCTGCCTACCCCTTCGTAAGTGCAGGTCCTAAATGACCTTTTTTCTCTGTTTCCTCACCACTATCCAGATTCTTTTGGGGAGTTACCAGTACAGTAACCATACCAGGAGGTACTTAATTTATTAAGCTACTGCTTTCTTAATCTCAGTGGAGATATTTACTGATAAACAGCTACCTACGCAGCATGTTCATGTCGTTCCTAAATGAGCTTTTATCTCTCTCCCCTCACCACAAATCAGATTCTTCTGAGGAGTTCCCAGTACATTATCCTTTTCCCTGTGTAATTACCTTAAGAAGCTCCAGCTGTTTTTATTCTCATGTTTACTCCCTGATATACAGCTGCCTATCCCCTTCGTAAGTGCAGGTCCTAAATGAGCTTTTTTCTCTGTTCCCTCACCACAATCCAGATTCTTTTGGGAGTTACCAGTACAGTAACCATACCAGGAAGTACGTAATTTATTAAGCTACTGCTTTTCTTAATCTCAGTGGAGATATTTACTGATAAACAGCTACCTACGCAGCATGTTCATGTCGTTCCTAAATGAGCTTTTATCTCTCTCCCCTCACCACAAATCATATTCTTCTTTTTTTTTAATTTTTTTTATTATTAATTAAGCAAAAAAAAATTTTTTTACACGGTGTTGTGCAATGAGAGTACAGTTACATAGTAGGGCAGTGTGTACATTTCTTGTGATATCTTACAACCTGTTTTTCCATCCCTTGTCTAGGTCAGGTAGACCCATATGCAATTTACAATGTATCAAGCACATATACAGTGTTCACAGACTTGGTCTCTACTGTCTCTCCATCTCCCTTTGTTAACAGTCATATATCAGGGAGATCATGCCCCTTTGTTTTCTGTGTTCTAGGCTTGTCTCGCTCAACATTATTTGTTCGATTTCTGACCATTTCCCTGCGTATAACAGTATTTCACCATTCCTAATCGCTATGTAGTATTCCATTGTGTATAAGTACCATATTTTTTGGATCCATTCATCTGTGGAGGGGCATCTGGGTTGTTTCCAAATTTTGGCTATTGTGAATTGTGCCGCAATAAACATGGAAGTACAAATGTCCTTTTGATATCTTGGGTTTTGCTGTTTAGGATAGATGCCTAGGAGTGGTATGGCTGGGTCATAGGGTAGGTCTATATTGAGCTTTTTGAGAAACCTCCATACTGTTCTCCAAAGTGGTTGTACTAATTTGCACTCCCACCAACAATGGAGAAGGGTTCCTCTTTCCCCACAGCCCCTCCAGCATTTGTTGTTTCCTGAGTGTCAGAGTATAGGCCATTCTAACTGGGCTGAGGTGGTATCTCAGGGTTGTTTTTATTTGCATTTCCTTTACTAGCAGGGATGTTGAGCATTTCCTCATGTGTTTCTTTGCCATTTTTATATCTTCTCTTGTGAAGTCTCTCTTTAGCTCTTTTGCCCATTTCCTAATAGGTTTATTGGGCTTGGAGGGGCTTAGTTTTTTGAGTTCTCTGTAGATGACAGATATCAGGCCTTTGTCTGTTGCTGTGCTGGTAAATATCCTTTCCCATATCGTTGGCTGTCTTTCTATTTTGGTGGCTATGACCTTAGCTGTGCAGAAACTTTTTAATTTGTAGTAGTCCCATTTGTTGAGTCTTTCCCCTATTTGTTGTGCCCCTGGGACTCTATTCAGGAAGTTCCTTCCTGTGCCTATAAGTTCTAGTGTCTTTCCTACTCTGTCCTTCAGTAGTTTCAAGGATTCAGGTCTGATGTTGAGGTCCTTGATCCATTTTGAGTTGATCTTGGTGCATGGTGATAGGCTTGGGTCTACTTTGAGTTTTCTGCATATGGCTGCCCAGTTCTCCCAGCACCAGTAGTTGAAGAGGCTATGTTTATTCCATTGTATGTCTTTAGCTCCTTTGTCGAATATCAGTTTGCTGTAAGAGTGCGGTTTTATTTCTGGGTCTTCAATTCTAATCCACTGGTCTTCCGATCTGTTTTTATACCAATACCATGCTGTTTTTGTTATGATGGCCTTGTAGTAGAGCTTGAAGTCTGGTATGGTGATACCTCCTGCACTATGTTTTTTGCCTAGAATTGCTTTGGCTATTCTAGGTTTTTTGCTGTTCCATATGAATTTATGGACTGGTTTCTCTATTTCAGTGAAGAATGTGGCTGGGATTTTGATTGGTATTGCATTGAATTTGTATAACAATTTGGGCAATATGGCCATTTTCACTATATTGATTCTGCCTACCCATGAGCATGGGAGGTCTTTCCATCTCCTTGTGTCTTCTTTGATTTCCCTTATTAGATTTTTGTAGTTTTCATTGAATAGGTCCGTCACGTCCTTGGTTAAGTTGATCCCTAGGTACTTTATTCTTTTTTTGGCTACTGTAAATGGAATTGTTTCCATAATTTCCTTTTCTGTTTGTCTATTGCTGGTGTACAGAAAAGCTGCTGACTTTTGTGGATTGATTTTGTATCCTGCTACTTTGCCAAATTGGTTTATTAGATGTAGGAGTTTGGGTACTGAGTTTTTTGGGTCCTTGAGATATAAGATCATGTCGTCTGCGAATAGGGATAACTTGATTTCTTCCTTGCCGACGTGGATCCCTTTGATGTCCTCCTCTTGCCTTATTGCTATGGCTAGGGATTCCAGCACTATGTTGAACAGAAGTGGGGAGAGTGGGCATCCTTGTCTTGTTCCTGTGTTTAGGGGGAATGATTTAAGTTTCTCTCCATTTAATATGATATTAGCAGTTGGTCTGTTGTATATGGCTTTTATTGTTTTGAGGAATGTTCCATCTATTCCTGTTCTCTCCAAAGCTTTTAATAGGTATGGATGTTGTATTTTGTCGAAGGCTTTTTGGGCATCAACTGAGATAACAATGTGATTCTTGATTTTAGTTCTGTTTATGTGGTGAATTACATTGATTGATTTACGGATGTTGAACCATCCTTGTAACTGAGGGATGAAGCCTAATTGGTCATGATGTATGATATTCTTAATCAGTTTCTGGATCCTGTTAGCTAATATTTTATTGAGAAGCTTTGCATCTGTGTTCATTAGTGATATTGGTCTGTAGTTCTCTTTTTTTGTTGGATCTTTGCCTGGTTTGGGGATGAGTATGATATTAGCTTCATAGAATGAGTTCGGGATTTCTCCCTCCGTTTCTATTTCGCGGAAGAGTTTGAGGAGTATTGGAATTAGCTCCTCACTAAAGGTTTTGTAGAATTCATTGGTGAATCCATCTGGCCTGGGCTCTTCTTAGTAGGGAGGTTCTTGATTACCTCTTGTATCTCACTGTAAGTTATTGGTTTATTTAGTTGACTTATTTCTTCTTGGTTCAGTTTGGGCAGTTTGTACTTCTCTAAGAATTGATCCATTTCTGTAAAATTATTGTTTTTTGCTGAGTAGAGGTTTTGGAAATAGCTCCTTATGATTTTTTGAATATCGTGTGTACTTGTCGTAATTTTTCCTGTGGAGTCCCTGATTTTACGAATATGAGTCTCTTCTCTTCTTTTTTTGTGAGTCTTGCAAGGGGCCTGTCAATTTTGTTTATTTTCTCAAAGAACCAGCATTTAGTCTTATTTATTTGTTGAATGGTCTTTCTATTTTCAATCAGATTTATCTCTTCTTTAATCTTTGTAATCTCTCCCCTCCTAGTCGTTTTAGATTCTGTCATTTCTTGTTTCTCCAGTTGTTTTAGTTTCATCGTGAGTGTATTCACCTGCTCTGCTTCCATTCTTTTAATGTGGGTACTGAGTGCAATGATCTTGCCCTCAGTACTGCCTTAGCTGTGTCCCATAGGTTTCTTTGTGATGTGTTTTCTTTGTCATTGTGGCTTATGAATTCCTTGATTTCATCTTTAATTTGATCTGTGGCCCAAGTGTTGGATAGCAGCGTGGGGTTTAGCCTCCAAGAGTGTGTATAGGCTCTGTGGTATCCTTTGTTGTTGAGGGTTAACTTTAATCCACTGTGATCAGATATAATACATGGGATGATGTCAATACTTTTGTATTTGCTGAGGTTCTTTGTGTGGGCTATGACGTGGTCTATTTTGGAATATGATCCATGGGCTGCTGAAAAGAAGGTGTATTGGGTCTCTGTAGTGTGGAAGGTTCTATATAGGTCTATTAGATCCATTTGGGAAATGGTGTTATTTAGGTCCTCAGCTCCCTTACTAATCCTCTGGGTGTTGGATCTGTCTATTGGAGAGAGAGGAGTATTAAAGTCACCCACTATGATTGTGTTTGCATCTATCTTGCTCTGTAATTCTGTGAGAATTTGCTTGACATATGTCGGGCCTCTTTTGTTCGGTGAGTATACATTTATTCTCAGAAGGTTTACTCCCTGATATACAGCTGCCTACCCCCTTCGTAAGTGCAGGTCCTAAATGAGCTTTTTTCTCTCTTCCCTCACCACAATCCAGATTCTTTTGGGGAGTTACCAGTACAGTAACCATACAAGGAAATACTTAATTTATTAAGCTACTGCTTTTCTTAATCTCAGTGGAGATATTTACTGATAAACAGCTACCTACGCAGCATGTTCATGTCGTTCCTAAATGAGCTTTTATCTCTCTCCCCTCACCACAAATCAGATTCTTCTGAGGAGTTCCCAGTACATTATCCTTTCCCCTGCGTAATTATCTTAACAAGCTCCAGCTGTTTTTATTCTCAGGCTTACTCCCTGATATACAGCTGCCTACACCCTTCGTAAGTGCAGGTCCTAAATGAGCTTTTTTCTCTGTTCCCTCACCACAATCCAGATTCTTTTGGGGAGTTACCAGTACAGTAACCATACCAGGAAGTACGTAATTTATTAAGCTACTGCTTTTCTTAATCTCAGTGGAGATATTTACTGATAAACAGCTACCTACGCAGCATGTTCATGTCGTTCCTATATGAGCTTTTATCTCTCTCCTCTCGCCACAAATCAGATTCTTCTGAGGAGTTCCCAGTACATTATTCTTTCCCCTGTGTGATTGCAATAACAAGCTCCAGCTGTTTTTATTCTCAGAAGGGTTACTCCCTGATATACAGCTGGCTACCCCCTTTGTAAGTGCAGGTCCTAAATGAGCTTTATTCTCAGTGCCCTCACCACAATCCAGATTCTCTTGGGGAGTTACCAGTACAGTAACCATACCAGAAATTACTTAATTTATTAAGCTACTGCTTTTCTTAATCTCAGTGGAGATATTTGCAGATAAACAGCTACGTATGCAGCATGTTCATGTCGTTACTAAATGAGGTTTTATCTCTCTCCCCTCACCCCAAATCAGATTCTCCTGAGGAGTTCCCAGTACATTATCCTTTCCATTTGTAATTACCTTAACAAGTTCCAGCTGTTTTTATTCTCAGAAGGTTTACTCCCTGATATACAGCTGCCTACCCCCTTCGTAAGTGCAGGTCCTAAATGAGCTTTTTTCTCTGTTCCCTCACCACAATCCAGATTCTTTTAGGGAGTTACCAGTACAGTAACCATACCAGGAAGTACTTAATTTATTAAGCTACTGCTTTTCTTAATCTCAGTGGAGATATTTACTGATAAACAGCTACCTACGCAGCATGTTCATGTCGTTCCTAAATGAGCTTTTATCTCTCTCCCCTCACGACAAATCAGATTCTTCTGATTACTTCCCTGTACATTATCCTTTCCCCTGTGTAATTACCTTAACACTTCCAGCTGTTTTTATTCTCAGAAGGTTTACTCCCTGATATACAGCTGCCTATCCCCTTCGTAAGTGCAGGTCTTAAATCAGCTTTTTTCTCTGTTCCCTCACCGCAATCCAGATTCTTTTGGGGAGTTACCAGTACAGTAACCATACCAGGAAGTACTTAATTAATTAAGCTACTGCTTTTCTTAATCTCAGTGGAGATATTTACTGATAAAGAGCTACCTACGCAGCATGTTCATGTCGTTCCTAAATGAGCTTTTATCTCTCTCACCTCACCACAAATCAGATTCTTCTGAGGAGTTCCCAGTACATTAGCCTTTCCTCTGTGTAATTACCTTAACAAGTTCCAGCTGTTTTTATACTCAGAAGTTTTACTTCCTGATATACAGCTGCCTACCCCCTTCAAAAGTGCAGTTCCTAAATGAGCTTTTTTCTCTGTTCCATCACCACAATCCAGATTCTTTTGGGGAGTTACCAGTACAGTAACCATACCAGGAAGTACTTAATTTATTAAGCCACTGCTTTTCTTAATCTCAGTGGAGATATTTACTGATAAACAGCTACCTACGCAGCATGTTCATGTCGTTCCTAAATGAGCTTTTATCTCTCTCCCTCACCACAAATCAGATTCTTCTGAGGATTTCCCAGTACATTATCCTTTCCCCTGTGTAATTACCTTAACAAGCTCCAGCTGTTTTTATTCTCAGACGCTTTACTCCCTGATATACAGCTGCCTACCCCTTCGTAAGTGCAGGTCCTAAATGAGCTTTTTTCTCTGTTCCCTCACCACAATCCAGATTCTTTTGGGGAGTTACCATACAGTAACCATACCAGGAAGTACTTTATTCAATAAGTTACTGCTTTTCTTAATCTCAGTGGAGATATTTACTGATAAACAGCTACCTACGCAGCATGTTCATGTCGTTCTTAAAGAGCTTTTATCTCTCTCCACTCACCACAAATCAGATTCTTCTGAGGAGTTCCCAGTACATTATACTTTCCCCTGTGTAATTACCTTAACAAGCTCCAGCTGTTTTTTTTCTAAGAAGTTTTACTCCCTGATATACAGCTGCCTACCCCCTTCGTAAGTGCAGGTCCTAAATGAGCTTTTTTCTCTTTCCCTCACCACAATCCAGATTCTTTTGGGTAGTTACCAGTACAGTAACCAAACCAGGAAGTACTTAATTTATTAAGCTAATGCTTTTCTTAATCTCAGTGGAGATATTTACTGATGAACCGCTACCTAGGCAGCATTTTCATGTCGTTCCTAAATGAGCTTTTATCTCTCTCCCCTCACCACAATCAGATTCTTCTGAGGAGTTCCCAGTACATTATCCTTTCCCCTGTATAATTATATTAACAAGCCCCAGCTGTTTTTATTCTCAAAAGGGATACTCCGTGATATACAGCTGCCTAGCCCCTTCGTAAGTGCAGGTCCTAAATGAGCTTTTTTCTCTGTTCCCTCACCACAATCCAGATTCTTTTGGGAGTTACCAGTACAGTAACCATACCAGGAGGTACTTAATTTATTAAGCTACTGCTTTCCTTAATCTCAGTGGAGATATTTACTGATAAACAGCTACCTACACAGCATGTTCATGTCGTTCCTAAATGAGATTTTATCTCTCTCCCCTCACCACAAATCAGATTCTTCTGAGGAGTTCCCAGTACATTATCCTTTCCCTTGTGTAAATACCTTAACAAGCTTCAGCTGTTTTTATTCTCAGAAGGTTTACTCCCTGATATATAGCTGCCTACCCCCTTCGTAAGTGCAGGTCCTAAATGAGCTTTTTTCTCTGTTCCCTCACCACAAATCAGATTCTTCTAAGGAGTTCCCAGTACATTATCCTTTCCCCTGTGTAATTACCTTAACAAGCTCCAGCTGTTTTTATTCTCAGAAGGTTTACTCCCTGATATACAGCTGCCTACCTCCTTCGTGAGTGCAGGTCCTAAATGAGCTTTTTTCTCTGTTCCCTCACCACAATCCAGATTCTTTGGGGATTTATCAGTACAGTAACCATACCAGGAAGTACTTAATTTATTAAGCTACTGCTTTTCTTAATCTCAGTGGAGATATTTACTGATAAACAGCTACCTACGCAGCATGTTCATGTTATTCCTTAATGACCTTTTATCTCTCTCCCCTCAAAACAAATCAGATTCTTCTGAGGAGTTCCAGTACATTATCCTTTCCCCTGTGTAATTACCTTAAAAAGTTCCAGCTGTTTTTTGTCTAAGAACGGATACTCCCTGATATACAGCTGCCTACCCCTTCGTAAGTGCAGGTCCTAAATGACCTTTTTTCTCTGTTTCCTCACCACTATCCAGATTCTTTTGGGAGTTACCAGTACAGTAACCATACCAGGAGGTACTTAATTTATTAAGCTACTGCTTTTCTTAATCTCAGTGGAGATATTTACTGATAAACAGCTACCTACGCAGCATGTTCATGTCGTTCCTAAATGAGCTTTTATCTCTCTCCCCTCACCACAAATCAGATTCTTCTGAGGAGTTCCCAGTACATTATCCTTTTCCCTGTGTAATTACCTTAAGAAGCTCCAGCTGTTTTTATTCTCATGTTTACTCCCTGATATACAGCTGCCTATCCCCTTCGTAAGTGCAGGTCCTAAATGAGCTTTTTTCTCTGTTCCCTCACCACAATCCAGATTCTTTTGGGGAGTTACCAGTACAGTAACCATACCAGGAAGTACGTAATTTATTAAGCTACTGCTTTTCTTAATCTCAGTGGAGATATTTACTGATAAACAGCTACCTACGCAGCATGTTCATGTCGTTCCTAAATGAGCTTTTATCTCTCTCCCCTCACCACAAATCATATTCTTCTTTTTTTTTTAATTTTTTTTATTATTAATTAAGCAAAAAAAAATTTTTACACGGTGTTGTGCAATGAGAGTACAGTTACATAGTAGGGCAGTGTGTACATTTCTTGTGATATCTTACAACCTGTTTTTCCATCCCTTGTCTAGGTCAGGTAGACCCATATGCAATTTACAATGTATCAAGCACATATACAGTGTTCACAGACTTGGTCTCTACTGTCTCTCCATCTCCCTTTGTTAACAGTCATATATCAGGGAGATCATGCCCCTTTGTTTTCTGTGTTCTAGGCTTGTCTCGCTCAACATTATTTGTTCGATTTCTGACCATTTCCCTGCGTATAACAGTATTTCACCATTCCTAATCGCTATGTAGTATTCCATTGTGTATAAGTACCATATTTTTTGGATCCATTCATCTGTGGAGGGGCATCTGGGTTGTTTCCAAATTTTGGCTATTGTGAATTGTGCCGCAATAAACATGGAAGTACAAATGTCCTTTTGATATCTTGGGTTTTGCTGTTTAGGATAGATGCCTAGGAGTGGTATGGCTGGGTCATAGGGTAGGTCTATATTGAGCTTTTTGAGAAACCTCCATACTGTTCTCCAAAGTGGTTGTACTAATTTGCACTCCCACCAACAATGGAGAAGGGTTCCTCTTTCCCCACAGCCCCTCCAGCATTTGTTGTTTCCTGAGTTCAGAGTATAGGCCATTCTAACTGGGCTGAGGTGGTATCTCAGGGTTGTTTTATTTGCATTTCCTTTACTAGCAGGGATGTTGAGCATTTCCTCATGTGTTTCTTTGCCATTTTTATATCTTCTCTTGTGAAGTCTCTCTTTAGCTCTTTTGCCCATTTCCTAATAGGTTTATTGGGCTTGGAGGGGCTTAGTTTTTTGAGTTCTCTGTAGATGACAG
>NW_025961969.1:0-53190 GCF_023159225.1 Perognathus longimembris pacificus | reverse complement strand
CTGCCTACCCCCTTCGTAAGTGCAGGTCCTAAATGAGCTTTTTTCTCTGTTCCCTCACCACAAATCAGATTCTTGTGAGGAGTTCCCAGTACATTATCCTTTCCCCTGTGTAATTACCTTAACAAGCTGCAGCTGTTTTTATTCTCAGAAGGTTTACTCCCTGATATACAGCTGCCTACCCCCTTCGTAAGTGCAGGTCCTAAATGAGCTTTTTTCCCTGTTCTCTCACCACAATCCAGATTCTTTTGGGGAGTTACCAGTACAGTAACCATACCAGGAAGTACTTAATTCAATAAGTTACTGCTTTTCTTAATCTCAGTGGAGATATTTACTGATAAACAGCTACCTACGCAGCATGTTCATGTCGTTCCTAAAGAGCTTTTATCTCTCTCCACTCACCACAAATCAGATTCTTCTGAGGAGTTCCCATTACATTATCCTTTCCCCTGTGTAATTACCCTAACAAGCTCCAGCTGTTTTTTTTCTAAGAAGGGATACTCCCTGATATACAGCTGCCTACTCCCTTCGTAAGAGCAGGTCCTATATGAGCTTTTTTCTCTTTCCCTCACCACAATACAGATTCTTTGAGGAGTTACCAGTATATTAACCAAACGAGGAAGTACTTAATGTATTAAGCTACTGCTTTTCTTAATCTCAGTGGAGATATTTACTGATAAACTGCTACCTATGCAGCATTTCCATGTCGTTCCTAATTGAGCTTTTATCTCTCTCCCCTCACCACAAATCAGATTCTTCTGAGGTTTTCCCAGTACATTATCCTTTCCCCTGTGTAATTACCTTAACAAGCTCCAGCTGTTTATATTCTCAGAAGGGATACTCCCTGATATACAGCTGCCTAGCCCCTTCGTAAGTGCAGGTCATAAATGAGCTTTTTTCTCTGTTCCCTCACCACAATCCAGATTCTTTTGGGTAGTTACCAGTACAGTAACCAAACCAGGAAGTACTTAATTTATTAAGCTAATGCTTTTCTTATTCTCAGTGGAGATATTTACTGATAAAAAGCTACCTAGGCAGCATTTTCATGTCGTTCCTAAATGAGCTTTTATCTCTCTCCCCTCACCACAAATCAGATTCTTCTGAGGAGTTCCCAGTACATTATCCCTTCCCCTGTGTAATTACTTTAGCAAGCTTCAGCTGTTTTTATTCTCAGAAGGTTTACTCCCTGATATACAGCTGCCGACCCCCTTCGTAAGTGCAGATCCTAAATGAGCTTTTTTCTGTTCCCTCACCCCAAATCAGATTCTTCTGAGGAGTTCCCAGTACATAATCATTTACCCTGTGTAATTACCTTAACAAGCTCCAGCTATTTTTATTCTCAGAAGTTTTACTCCCTGGTAGACAGCTGCCTACCCCCTTCGTAATAGCAGGTTCTAAATGAGGTTTTTTCTCTGTTCCCTCACCACAATACAGATTCTTTTGGGGAGTTACCAGTACAGTAACCATACCAAGAAGTACTTAATTTATTAAGCTAATTCTTTTCTTAATCTCAGTGGAGATATTTACTGATAAACAGCTACCTTTGCAGCATTTTCATGTCGTTCCTAAATGAGCTTTTATCTCTCTCACCTCACCACAAATCAGATTCTTCTGAGGAGTTCCCAGTACATTATCCTTTCCCCTGTGTAATAACCTTAACAAGCCCCTGCTGTTTTTATTCTCAGAAGGGATACTCCCTGATAAACATCTTCCTACCCCCTTCGTAACTGCAGGTCCTAAATGAGCTTTTTTCTCTCTTCCCTCACCACAATCCAGATTCTTTTGGGAGTTACCAGTACAGTAACCATACCAGGAAGTACTTAATTTATTAAGCTACTGCTTTTCTTATTCTCAGTGGAGATATTTACTTACAAACAGCTACCTATGCAGCATTTTCATGTCGTTCCTAAATGAGCTTTTATCTCTCTCCCCTCACCACAAATCAGATTCTTCTGAGGAGTTCCCAGTACATTGTCCTTTCCCCTGTGTAATTACCTTAACAAGCTTCAGCTGTTTTTATTCTCAGAAGGTTTACTCCCTGATATATAGCTGCCTACCCCCTTCGTAAGTGCAGGTCCTAATGAGCTTTTTTCTCTGTTCCCTCACCACAAATCAGATTCTTCTGAGGAGTTCCCAGTACATTATCATTTACCCTGTGTAATTACCTTAACAAGCTCCAGTTATTTTTATTCTCAGAAGTTTTACTCCCTGATAGACAGCTGCCTACCCCCTTCGTAATAGCAGGTCCTAGATGAGCTTTTTTCTCTGTTCCCTCACCACAATCCAGATTCTTTTGGGGAGTTACCAGTACAGTAACCATACCAGGAATTACTTAATTTATTAAGTTACTGCTTTTCTTAATCTCAGTGGAGATATTTACTGATAAACAGCTACCTACGCAGCATGTTCATGTCTTTTTTAAATGAGCGTTTATCTCTCACCCCTCAACACAAATCAGATTCTTCTGAGGAGTTCCCAGTACATTATCCTTTCCCCTGTGTAATTACCTTAACATCCCCCAGATTTTTTTATTCTCAGAAAGTTTACTCCCTGATATACAGCTGCCTACCCCTTTCGTAAGTGCAGGTCCTAAATGAGCTTTTTTCTCTGTTCCCTCACCACAATCCAAATTCTTTTGGGAGTTACCAGTACAGTAACTATATCAGGAAGTACTTAATTTATTAAGCTACTGCTTTTCTTAATCCCAGTGGAGATATTTACTGATAAAGAGCTACATACGCAGCATGTTCATGTCGTTCCTAAATGAGCTTTTATCTCTCTCCTCTCACCACAAATCAGATTCTTCTGAGTAGTTCCCAGTACATTATCCTTTCCCCTGTGTAATTACCTTAACAAGCTCCAGCTGTTTTTATTCTCAGAAGGTTTACTCCCTGATATACAGCTGCCTACCCCCTTCGTAAGTGCAGGTCCTAAATGAGCTTTTTTCTCTGTTCCCTCACCACAAATCAGATTCTTGTGAGGAGTTCCCAGTACATTATCATTTCCCCTGTGTAATTACCTTAACAAGCTGCAGCTGTTTTTATTCTCAGAAGGTTTACTCCTGATATACAGCTGCCTACCCCCTTCGTAAGTGCAGGTCCTAAATGAGCTTTTTTCCCTGTTCTCTCACCACAATCCAGATTCTTTTGGGGAGTTACCAGTACAGTAACCATACCAGGAAGTACTTAATTCAATAAGTTACTGCTTTTCTTAATCTCAGTGGAGATATTTACTGATAAACAGCTACCTACGCAGCATGTTCATGTCGTTCCTAAAGAGCTTTTATCTCTCTCCCACTCACCACAAATCAGATTCTTCTGAGGAGTTCCCATTACATTATCCTTTCCCCTGTGTAATTACCCTAACAAGCTCCAGCTGTTTTTTTCTAAGAAGGGATACTCCCTGATATACAGCTGCCTACTCCCTTCGTAAGAGCAGGTCCTATATGAGCTTTTTTCTCTTTCCCTCACCACAATACAGATTCTTTGAGGAGTTACCAGTATATTAACCAAACGAGGAAGTACTTAATGTATTAAGCTACTGCTTTTCTTAATCTCAGTGGAGATATTTACTGATAAACTGCTACCTATGCAGCATTTCCATGTCGTTCCTAATTGAGCTTTTATCTCTCTCCCCTCACCACAAATCAGATTCTTCTGAGGTTTTCCCAGTACATTATCCTTTCCCCTGTGTAATTACCTTAACAAGCTCCAGCTGTTTATATTCTCAGAAGGGATACTCCCTGATATACAGCTGCCTAGCCCCTTCGTAAGTGCAGGTCATAAATGAGCTTTTTTCTCTGTTCCCTCACCACAATCCAGATTCTTTTGGGTAGTTACCAGTACAGTAACCAAACCAGGAAGTACTTAATTTATTAAGCTAATGCTTTTCTTATTCTCAGTGGAGATATTTACTGATAAAAAGCTACCTAGGCAGCATTTTCATGTCGTTCCTAAATGAGCTTTTATCTCTCTCCCCTCACCACAAATCAGATTCTTCTGAGGAGTTCCCAGTACATTATCCCTTCCCCTGTGTAATTACTTTAGCAAGCTTCAGCTGTTTTTATTCTCAGAAGGTTTACTCCCTGATATACAGCTGCCGACCCCCTTCGTAAGTGCAGATCCTAAATGAGCTTTTTTCTGTTCCCTCACCCCAAATCAGATTCTTCTGAGGAGTTCCCAGTACATAATCATTTACCCTGTGTAATTACCTTAACAAGCTCCAGCTATTTTTATTCTCAGAAGTTTTACTCCCTGGTAGACAGCTGCCTACCCCCTTCGTAATAGCAGGTTCTAAATGAGGTTTTTTCTCTGTTCCCTCACCACAATACAGATTCTTTTGGGGAGTTACCAGTACAGTAACCATACCAAGAAGTACTTAATTTATTAAGCTAATTCTTTTCTTAATCTCAGTGGAGATATTTACTGATAAACAGCTAACTTTGCAGCATTTTCATGTCGTTCCTAAATGAGCTTTTATCTCTCTCACCTCACCACAAATCAGATTCTTCTGAGGAGTTCCCAGTACATTATCCTTTCCCCTGTGTAATAACCTTAACAAGCCCCTGCTGTTTTTATTCTCAGAAGGGATACTCCCTGATAAACATCTTCCTACCCCCTTCGTAACTGCAGGTCCTAAATGAGCTTTTTTCTCTCTTCCCTCACCACAATCCAGATTCTTTTGGGAGTTACCAGTACAGTAACCATACCAGGAAGTACTTAATTTATTAAGCTACTGCTTTTCTTATTCTCAGTGGAGATATTTACTTACAAACAGCTACCTATGCAGCATTTTCATGTCGTTCCTAAATGAGCTTTTATCTCTCTCCCCTCACCACAAATCAGATTATTCTGAGGAGTTCCCAGTACATTGTCCTTTCCCCTGTGTAATTACCTTAACAAGCTTCAGCTGTTTTTATTCTCAGAAGGTTTACTCCCTGATATATAGCTGCCTACCCCCTTCGTAAGTGCAGGTCCTAAATGAGCTTTTTTCTCTGTTCCCTCACCACAAATCAGATTCTTCTGAGGAGTTCCCAGTACATTATCATTTACCCTGTGTAATTACCTTAACAAGCTCCAGTTATTTTTATTCTCAGAAGTTTTACTCCCTGATAGACACCTGCCTACCCCCTTCGTAATAGCAGGTCCTAGATGAGCTTTTTTCTCTGTTCCCTCACCACAATCCAGATTCTTTTGGGGAGTTACCAGTACAGTAACCATACCAGGAATTACTTAATTTATTAAGTTACTGCTTTTCTTAATCTCAGTGGAGATATTTACTGATAAACAGCTACCTACGCAGCATGTTCATGTCTTTTTTAAATGAGCGTTTATCTCTCACCCCTCAACACAAATCAGATTCTTCTGAGGAGTTCCCAGTACATTATCCTTTCCCCTGTGTAATTACCTTAACATCCCCCAGATTTTTTTATTCTCAGAAAGTTTACTCCCTGATATACAGCTGCCTACCCCTTTCGTAAGTGCAGGTCCTAAATGAGCTTTTTTCTCTGTTCCCTCACCACAATCCAAATTCTTTTGGGGAGTTACCAGTACAGTAACTATATCAGGAAGTACTTAATTTATTAAGCTACTGCTTTTCTTAATCCCAGTGGAGATATTTACTGATAAAGAGCTACATACGCAGCATGTTCATGTCGTTCCTAAATGAGCTTTTATCTCTCTCCTCTCACCACAAATCAGATTCTTCTGAGTAGTTCCCAGTACATTATCCTTTCCCCTGTGTAATTACCTTAACAAGCTCCAGCTGTTTTTATTCTCAGAAGGTTTACTCCCTGATATACAGCTGCCTACCCCCTTCGTAAGTGCAGGTCCTAAATGAGCTTTTTTCTCTGTTCCCTCACCACAAATCAGATTCTTGTGAGGAGTTCCCAGTACATTATCATTTCCCCTGTGTAATTACCTTAACAAGCTGCAGCTGTTTTTATTCTCAGAAGGATTACTCCCTGATATACAGCTGACTACCCCCTTCGTAAGTGCAGGTCCTAAATGAGCTTTTTTCTCTGTTCGCTCACCACAATCCAGAACTTTTGGGGAGTTACCAGTACAGTAACCATACCAGGAAGTACTTAATTTATTAAGCTACTGCTTTTCTTAATCTCAGTGGAGATATTTACTGATAAACAGCTACCTATGCACCATGTTCATGTCGTTCCTAAATGAGCATTTATCTCTATCCCCTCACCACAAATCAGATTCTTCTGAGGAGTTCCCAGTACATTATCCTTTCCCCTGTGTAATTACCTTAACAAGCCCCAGCTGTTTTTATTCTCAGAAGGGATACTCCCTGATAAACATCATCCTACCCCCTTCGTAAGTGCACGTCCTAAATGAGCTTTTTTCTCTGTTCCCTCACCACAATCCAGATTCTTTTGGGGAGTTACCAGGACAGTAACCATACCAGGAAGTACTTAATTTTTAAGCTACTGCTTTTCTTAATCTCAGTGGAGATATTTACTGATAAACAGATACCTAGGCAGCATGTTCATGTCGTTCCTAAATGAGCTTTTATCTCTCTCCCCTCACCACAAATCAGATTCTTCGGAGGAGTTCCCAGTACATTATCCTTTCCCCTGTTTAATTACCTTAACAAGCTCCAGCTGTTTTAATTCTCAGAAGGTTTACTCCCTGATATACAGCTGCCTACCCCCTTCGTAAGTGCAGGTCCTAAATGAGCTTTTTTCTGTTCCCTCACCCCAAATCAGATTCTTCTGAGGAGTTCCCAGTACATAATCATTTACCCTGTGTAATTACCTTAACAAGCTCCAGCTATTTTTATTCTCAGAAGTTTTACTCCCTGGTAGACAGCTGCCTACCCCCTTCGTAATAGCAGGTTCTAAATGAGGTTTTTTCTCTGTTCCCTCACCACAATACAGATTCTTTTGGGGAGTTACCAGTACAGTAACCATACCAAGAAGTACTTAATTTATTAAGCTAATTCTTTTCTTAATCTCAGTGGAGATATTTACTGATAAACAGCTAACTTTGCAGCATTTTCATGTCGTTCCTAAATGAGCTTTTATCTCTCTCACCTCACCACAAATCAGATTCTTCTGAGGAGTTCCCAGTACATTATCCTTTCCCCTGTGTAATAACCTTAACAAGCCCCTGCTGTTTTTATTCTCAGAAGGGATACTCCCTGATAAACATCTTCCTACCCCCTTCGTAACTGCAGGTCCTAAATGAGCTTTTTTCTCTCTTCCCTCACCACAATCCAGATTCTTTTGGGAGTTACCAGTACAGTAACCATACCAGGAAGTACTTAATTTATTAAGCTACTGCTTTTCTTATTCTCAGTGGAGATATTTACTTACAAACAGCTACCTATGCAGCATTTTCATGTCGTTCCTAAATGAGCTTTTATCTCTCTCCCCTCACCACAAATCAGATTATTCTGAGGAGTTCCCAGTACATTGTCCTTTCCCCTGTGTAATTACCTTAACAAGCTTCAGCTGTTTTTATTCTCAGAAGGTTTACTCCCTGATATATAGCTGCCTACCCCCTTCGTAAGTGCAGGTCCTAAATGAGCTTTTTTCTCTGTTCCCTCACCACAAATCAGATTCTTCTGAGGAGTTCCCAGTACATTATCATTTACCCTGTGTAATTACCTTAACAAGCTCCAGTTATTTTTATTCTCAGAAGTTTTACTCCCTGATAGACACCTGCCTACCCCCTTCGTAATAGCAGGTCCTAGATGAGCTTTTTTCTCTGTTCCCTCACCACAATCCAGATTCTTTTGGGGAGTTACCAGTACAGTAACCATACCAGGAATTACTTAATTTATTAAGTTACTGCTTTTCTTAATCTCAGTGGAGATATTTACTGATAAACAGCTACCTACGCAGCATGTTCATGTCTTTTTTAAATGAGCGTTTATCTCTCACCCCTCAACACAAATCAGATTCTTCTGAGGAGTTCCCAGTACATTATCCTTTCCCCTGTGTAATTACCTTAACATCCCCCAGATTTTTTTATTCTCAGAAAGTTTACTCCCTGATATACAGCTGCCTACCCCTTTCGTAAGTGCAGGTCCTAAATGAGCTTTTTTCTCTGTTCCCTCACCACAATCCAAATTCTTTTGGGGAGTTACCAGTACAGTAACTATATCAGGAAGTACTTAATTTATTAAGCTACTGCTTTTCTTAATCCCAGTGGAGATATTTACTGATAAAGAGCTACATACGCAGCATGTTCATGTCGTTCCTAAATGAGCTTTTATCTCTCTCCTCTCACCACAAATCAGATTCTTCTGAGTAGTTCCCAGTACATTATCCTTTCCCCTGTGTAATTACCTTAACAAGCTCCAGCTGTTTTTATTCTCAGAAGGTTTACTCCCTGATATACAGCTGCCTACCCCCTTCGTAAGTGCAGGTCCTAAATGAGCTTTTTTCTCTGTTCCCTCACCACAAATCAGATTCTTGTGAGGAGTTCCCAGTACATTATCATTTCCCCTGTGTAATTACCTTAACAAGCTGCAGCTGTTTTTATTCTCAGAAGGATTACTCCCTGATATACAGCTGACTACCCCCTTCGTAAGTGCAGGTCCTAAATGAGCTTTTTTCTCTGTTCGCTCACCACAATCCAGAACTTTTGGGGAGTTACCAGTACAGTAACCATACCAGGAAGTACTTAATTTATTAAGCTACTGCTTTTCTTAATCTCAGTGGAGATATTTACTGATAAACAGCTACCTATGCACCATGTTCATGTCGTTCCTAAATGAGCATTTATCTCTATCCCCTCACCACAAATCAGATTCTTCTGAGGAGTTCCCAGTACATTATCCTTTCCCCTGTGTAATTACCTTAACAAGCCCCAGCTGTTTTTATTCTCAGAAGGGATACTCCCTGATAAACATCATCCTACCCCCTTCGTAAGTGCACGTCCTAAATGAGCTTTTTTCTCTGTTCCCTCACCACAATCCAGATTCTTTTGGGGAGTTACCAGGACAGTAACCATACCAGGAAGTACTTAATTTTTAAGCTACTGCTTTTCTTAATCTCAGTGGAGATATTTACTGATAAACAGATACCTAGGCAGCATGTTCATGTCGTTCCTAAATGAGCTTTTATCTCTCTCCCCTCACCACAAATCAGATTCTTCGGAGGAGTTCCCAGTACATTATCCTTTCCCCTGTTTAATTACCTTAACAAGCTCCAGCTGTTTTAATTCTCAGAAGGTTTACTCCCTGATATACAGCTGCCTACCCCCTTCGTAAGTGCAGGTCCTAAATGAGCTTTTTTCTCTGTTCTCTCACCACAATCCAGATTCTTTTGGGGAGTTACCAGTACAGTAACCATACCAGGAAGTACTTTATTCAATAAGTTACTGCTTTTCTTAATCTCAGTGGAGATATTTACTGATAAACAGCTACCTACGCAGCATGTTCATGTCGTTCTTAAAGAGCTTTTATCTCTCTCCACTCACCACAAATCAGATTCTTCTGAGGAGTTCCCAGTACATTATACTTTCCCCTGTGTAATTACCTTAACAAGCTCCAGCTGTTTTTTTTCTAAGAAGTTTTACTCCCTGATATACAGCTGCCTACCCCCTTCGTAAGTGCAGGTCCTAAATGAGCTTTTTTCTCTTTCCCTCACCACAATCCAGATTCTTTTGGGTAGTTACCAGTACAGTAACCAAACCAGGAAGTACTTAATTTATTAAGCTAATGCTTTTCTTAATCTCAGTGGAGATATTTACTGATGAACCGCTACCTAGGCAGCATTTTCATGTCGTTCCTAAATGAGCTTTTATCTCTCTCCCCTCACCACAATCAGATTCTTCTGAGGAGTTCCCAGTACATTATCCTTTCCCCTGTATAATTATATTAACAAGCCCCAGCTGTTTTTATTCTCAAAAGGGATACTCCGTGATATACAGCTGCCTAGCCCCTTCGTAAGTGCAGGTCCTAAATGAGCTTTTTTCTCTGTTCCCTCACCACAATCCAGATTCTTTTGGGGAGTTACCAGTACAGTAACCATACCAGGAGGTACTTAATTTATTAAGCTACTGCTTTCCTTAATCTCAGTGGAGATATTTACTGATAAACAGCTACCTACACAGCATGTTCATGTCGTTCCTAAATGAGATTTTATCTCTCTCCCCTCACCACAAATCAGATTCTTCTGAGGAGTTCCCAGTACATTATCCTTTCCCTTGTGTAAATACCTTAACAAGCTTCAGCTGTTTTTATTCTCAGAAGGTTTACTCCCTGATATATAGCTGCCTACCCCCTTCGTAAGTGCAGGTCCTAAATGAGCTTTTTTCTCTGTTCCCTCACCACAAATCAGATTCTTCTAAGGAGTTCCCAGTACATTATCCTTTCCCCTGTGTAATTACCTTAACAAGCTCCAGCTGTTTTTATTCTCAGAAGGTTTACTCCCTGATATACAGCTGCCTACCTCCTTCGTGAGTGCAGGTCCTAAATGAGCTTTTTTCTCTGTTCCCTCACCACAATCCAGATTCTTTGGGGATTTATCAGTACAGTAACCATACCAGGAAGTACTTAATTTATTAAGCTACTGCTTTTCTTAATCTCAGTGGAGATATTTACTGATAAAGAGCTACATACGCAGCATGTTCATGTCGTTCCTAAATGAGCTTTTATCTCTCTCCTCTCACCACAAATCAGATTCTTCTGAGTAGTTCCCAGTACATTATCCTTTCCCCTGTGTAATTACCTTAACAAGCTCCAGCTGTTTTTATTCTCAGAAGGTTTACTCCCTGATATACAGCTGCCTACCCCCTTCGTAAGTGCAGGTCCTAAATGAGCTTTTTTCTCTGTTCCCTCACCACAAATCAGATTCTTGTGAGGAGTTCCCAGTACATTATCATTTCCCCTGTGTAATTACCTTAACAAGCTGCAGCTGTTTTTATTCTCAGAAGGATTACTCCCTGATATACAGCTGACTACCCCCTTCGTAAGTGCAGGTCCTAAATGAGCTTTTTTCTCTGTTCGCTCACCACAATCCAGAACTTTTGGGGAGTTACCAGTACAGTAACCATACCAGGAAGTACTTAATTTATTAAGCTACTGCTTTTCTTAATCTCAGTGGAGATATTTACTGATAAACAGCTACCTATGCACCATGTTCATGTCGTTCCTAAATGAGCATTTATCTCTATCCCCTCACCACAAATCAGATTCTTCTGAGGAGTTCCCAGTACATTATCCTTTCCCCTGTGTAATTACCTTAACAAGCCCCAGCTGTTTTTATTCTCAGAAGGGATACTCCCTGATAAACATCATCCTACCCCCTTCGTAAGTGCACGTCCTAAATGAGCTTTTTTCTCTGTTCCCTCACCACAATCCAGATTCTTTTGGGGAGTTACCAGGACAGTAACCATACCAGGAAGTACTTAATTTTTAAGCTACTGCTTTTCTTAATCTCAGTGGAGATATTTACTGATAAACAGATACCTAGGCAGCATGTTCATGTCGTTCCTAAATGAGCTTTTATCTCTCTCCCCTCACCACAAATCAGATTCTTCGGAGGAGTTCCCAGTACATTATCCTTTCCCCTGTTTAATTACCTTAACAAGCTCCAGCTGTTTTAATTCTCAGAAGGTTTACTCCCTGATATACAGCTGCCTACCCCCTTCGTAAGTGCAGGTCCTAAATGAGCTTTTTTCTCTGTTCTCTCACCACAATCCAGATTCTTTTGGGGAGTTACCAGTACAGTAACCATACCAGGAAGTACTTTATTCAATAAGTTACTGCTTTTCTTAATCTCAGTGGAGATATTTACTGATAAACAGCTACCTACGCAGCATGTTCATGTCGTTCTTAAAGAGCTTTTATCTCTCTCCACTCACCACAAATCAGATTCTTCTGAGGAGTTCCCAGTACATTATACTTTCCCCTGTGTAATTACCTTAACAAGCTCCAGCTGTTTTTTTTCTAAGAAGTTTTACTCCCTGATATACAGCTGCCTACCCCCTTCGTAAGTGCAGGTCCTAAATGAGCTTTTTTCTCTTTCCCTCACCACAATCCAGATTCTTTTGGGTAGTTACCAGTACAGTAACCAAACCAGGAAGTACTTAATTTATTAAGCTAATGCTTTTCTTAATCTCAGTGGAGATATTTACTGATGAACCGCTACCTAGGCAGCATTTTCATGTCGTTCCTAAATGAGCTTTTATCTCTCTCCCCTCACCACAATCAGATTCTTCTGAGGAGTTCCCAGTACATTATCCTTTCCCCTGTATAATTATATTAACAAGCCCCAGCTGTTTTTATTCTCAAAAGGGATACTCCGTGATATACAGCTGCCTAGCCCCTTCGTAAGTGCAGGTCCTAAATGAGCTTTTTTCTCTGTTCCCTCACCACAATCCAGATTCTTTTGGGGAGTTACCAGTACAGTAACCATACCAGGAGGTACTTAATTTATTAAGCTACTGCTTTCCTTAATCTCAGTGGAGATATTTACTGATAAACAGCTACCTACACAGCATGTTCATGTCGTTCCTAAATGAGATTTTATCTCTCTCCCCTCACCACAAATCAGATTCTTCTGAGGAGTTCCCAGTACATTATCCTTTCCCTTGTGTAAATACCTTAACAAGCTTCAGCTGTTTTTATTCTCAGAAGGTTTACTCCCTGATATATAGCTGCCTACCCCCTTCGTAAGTGCAGGTCCTAAATGAGCTTTTTTCTCTGTTCCCTCACCACAAATCAGATTCTTCTAAGGAGTTCCCAGTACATTATCCTTTCCCCTGTGTAATTACCTTAACAAGCTCCAGCTGTTTTTATTCTCAGAAGGTTTACTCCCTGATATACAGCTGCCTACCTCCTTCGTGAGTGCAGGTCCTAAATGAGCTTTTTTCTCTGTTCCCTCACCACAATCCAGATTCTTTGGGGATTTATCAGTACAGTAACCATACCAGGAAGTACTTAATTTATTAAGCTACTGCTTTTCTTAATCTCAGTGGAGATATTTACTGATAAACAGCTACCTACGCAGCATGTTCATGTCATTCCTTAATGACCTTTTATCTCTCTCCCCTCAAAACAAATCAGATTCTTCTGAGGAGTTCCCAGTACATTATCCTTTCCCCTGTGTAATTACCTTAAAAAGTTCCAGCTGTTTTTTGTCTAAGAACGGATACTCCCTGATATACAGCTGCCTACCCCTTCGTAAGTGCAGGTCCTAAATGACCTTTTTTCTCTGTTTCCTCACCACTATCCAGATTCTTTTGGGGAGTTACCAGTACAGTAACCATACCAGGAGGTACTTAATTTATTAAGCTACTGCTTTTCTTAATCTCAGTGGAGATATTTACTGATAAACAGCTACCTACGCAGCATGTTCATGTCGTTCCTAAATGAGCTTTTATCTCTCTCCCCTCACCACAAATCAGATTCTTCTGAGGAGTTCCCAGTACATTATCCTTTTCCCTGTGTAATTACCTTAAGAAGCTCCAGCTGTTTTTATTCTCATGTTTACTCCCTGATATACAGCTGCCTATCCCCTTCGTAAGTGCAGGTCCTAAATGAGCTTTTTTCTCTGTTCCCTCACCACAATCCAGATTCTTTTGGGGAGTTACCAGTACAGTAACCATACCAGGAAGTACGTAATTTATTAAGCTACTGCTTTTCTTAATCTCAGTGGAGATATTTACTGATAAACAGCTACCTACGCAGCATGTTCATGTCGTTCCTAAATGAGCTTTTATCTCTCTCCCCTCACCACAAATCATATTCTTCTTTTTTTTTTAATTTTTTTTATTATTAATTAAGCAAAAAAAAATTTTTTTACACGGTGTTGTGCAATGAGAGTACAGTTACATAGTAGGGCAGTGTGTACATTTCTTGTGATATCTTACAACCTGTTTTTCCATCCCTTGTCTAGGTCAGGTAGACCCATATGCAATTTACAATGTATCAAGCACATATACAGTGTTCACAGACTTGGTCTCTACTGTCTCTCCATCTCCCTTTGTTAACAGTCATATATCAGGGAGATCATGCCCCTTTGTTTTCTGTGTTCTAGGCTTGTCTCGCTCAACATTATTTGTTCGATTTCTGACCATTTCCCTGCGTATAACAGTATTTCACCATTCCTAATCGCTATGTAGTATTCCATTGTGTATAAGTACCATATTTTTTGGATCCATTCATCTGTGGAGGGGCATCTGGGTTGTTTCCAAATTTTGGCTATTGTGAATTGTGCCGCAATAAACATGGAAGTACAAATGTCCTTTTGATATCTTGGGTTTTGCTGTTTAGGATAGATGCCTAGGAGTGGTATGGCTGGGTCATAGGGTAGGTCTATATTGAGCTTTTTGAGAAACCTCCATACTGTTCTCCAAAGTGGTTGTACTAATTTGCACTCCCACCAACAATGGAGAAGGGTTCCTCTTTCCCCACAGCCCCTCCAGCATTTGTTGTTTCCTGAGTTCAGAGTATAGGCCATTCTAACTGGGCTGAGGTGGTATCTCAGGGTTGTTTTTATTTGCATTTCCTTTACTAGCAGGGATGTTGAGCATTTCCTCATGTGTTTCTTTGCCATTTTTATATCTTCTCTTGTGAAGTCTCTCTTTAGCTCTTTTGCCCATTTCCTAATAGGTTTATTGGGCTTGGAGGGGCTTAGTTTTTTGAGTTCTCTGTAGATGACAGATATCAGGCCTTTGTCTGTTGCTGTGCTGGTAAATATCCTTTCCCATATCGTTGGCTGTCTTTCTATTTTGGTGGCTATGACCTTAGCTGTGCAGAAACTTTTTAATTTGTAGTAGTCCCATTTGTTGAGTCTTTCCCCTATTTGTTGTGCCCCTGGGACTCTATTCAGGAAGTTCCTTCCTGTGCCTATAAGTTCTAGTGTCTTTCCTACTCTGTCCTTCAGTAGTTTCAAGGATTCAGGTCTGATGTTGAGGTCCTTGATCCATTTTGAGTTGATCTTGGTGCATGGTGATAGGCTTGGGTCTACTTTGAGTTTTCTGCATATGGCTGCCCAGTTCTCCCAGCACCAGTAGTTGAAGAGGCTATGTTTATTCCATTGTATGTCTTTAGCTCCTTTGTCGAATATCAGTTTGCTGTAAGAGTGCGGTTTTATTTCTGGGTCTTCAATTCTAATCCACTGGTCTTCCGATCTGTTTTTATACCAATACCATGCTGTTTTTGTTATGATGGCCTTGTAGTAGAGCTTGAAGTCTGGTATGGTGATACCTCCTGCACTATGTTTTTTGCCTAGAATTGCTTTGGCTATTCTAGGTTTTTTGCTGTTCCATATGAATTTATGGACTGGTTTCTCTATTTCAGTGAAGAATGTGGCTGGGATTTTGATTGGTATTGCATTGAATTTGTATAACAATTTGGGCAATATGGCCATTTTCACTATATTGATTCTGCCTACCCATGAGCATGGGAGGTCTTTCCATCTCCTTGTGTCTTCTTTGATTTCCCTTATTAGATTTTTGTAGTTTTCATTGAATAGGTCCGTCACGTCCTTGGTTAAGTTGATCCCTAGGTACTTTATTCTTTTTTTGGCTACTGTAAATGGAATTGTTTCCATAATTTCCTTTTCTGTTTGTCTATTGCTGGTGTACAGAAAAGCTGCTGACTTTTGTGGATTGATTTTGTATCCTGCTACTTTGCCAAATTGGTTTATTAGATGTAGGAGTTTGGGTACTGAGTTTTTTGGGTCCTTGAGATATAAGATCATGTCGTCTGCGAATAGGGATAACTTGATTTCTTCCTTGCCGACGTGGATCCCTTTGATGTCCTCCTCTTGCCTTATTGCTATGGCTAGGGATTCCAGCACTATGTTGAACAGAAGTGGGGAGAGTGGGCATCCTTGTCTTGTTCCTGTGTTTAGGGGGAATGATTTAAGTTTCTCTCCATTTAATATGATATTAGCAGTTGGTCTGTTGTATATGGCTTTTATTGTTTTGAGGAATGTTCCATCTATTCCTGTTCTCTCCAAAGCTTTTAATAGGTATGGATGTTGTATTTTGTCGAAGGCTTTTTGGGCATCAACTGAGATAACAATGTGATTCTTGATTTTAGTTCTGTTTATGTGGTGAATTACATTGATTGATTTACGGATGTTGAACCATCCTTGTAACTGAGGGATGAAGCCTAATTGGTCATGATGTATGATATTCTTAATCAGTTTCTGGATCCTGTTAGCTAATATTTTATTGAGAAGCTTTGCATCTGTGTTCATTAGTGATATTGGTCTGTAGTTCTCTTTTTTTGTTGGATCTTTGCCTGGTTTGGGGATGAGTATGATATTAGCTTCATAGAATGAGTTCGGGATTTCTCCCTCCGTTTCTATTTCGCGGAAGAGTTTGAGGAGTATTGGAATTAGCTCCTCACTAAAGGTTTTGTAGAATTCATTGGTGAATCCATCTGGGCCTGGGCTCTTCTTAGTAGGGAGGTTCTTGATTACCTCTTGTATCTCACTGTAAGTTATTGGTTTATTTAGTTGACTTATTTCTTCTTGGTTCAGTTTGGGCAGTTTGTACTTCTCTAAGAATTGATCCATTTCTGTAAAATTATTGTTTTTTGCTGAGTAGAGGTTTTGGAAATAGCTCCTTATGATTTTTTGAATATCGTGTGTACTTGTCGTAATTTTTCCTGTGGAGTCCCTGATTTTACGAATATGAGTCTCTTCTCTTCTTTTTTTTGTGAGTCTTGCAAGGGGCCTGTCAATTTTGTTTATTTTCTCAAAGAACCAGCATTTAGTCTTATTTATTTGTTGAATGGTCTTTCTATTTTCAATCAGATTTATCTCTTCTTTAATCTTTGTAATCTCTCCCCTCCTAGTCGTTTTAGATTCTGTCATTTCTTGTTTCTCCAGTTGTTTTAGTTTCATCGTGAGTGTATTCACCTGCTCTGCTTCCATTCTTTTAATGTGGGTACTGAGTGCAATGATCTTGCCCCTCAGTACTGCCTTAGCTGTGTCCCATAGGTTTCTTTGTGATGTGTTTTCTTTGTCATTGTGGCTTATGAATTCCTTGATTTCATCTTTAATTTGATCTGTGGCCCAAGTGTTGGATAGCAGCGTGGGGTTTAGCCTCCAAGAGTGTGTATAGGCTCTGTGGTATCCTTTGTTGTTGAGGGTTAACTTTAATCCACTGTGATCAGATATAATACATGGGATGATGTCAATACTTTTGTATTTGCTGAGGTTCTTTGTGTGGGCTATGACGTGGTCTATTTTGGAATATGATCCATGGGCTGCTGAAAAGAAGGTGTATTGGGTCTCTGTAGTGTGGAAGGTTCTATATAGGTCTATTAGATCCATTTGGGAAATGGTGTTATTTAGGTCCTCAGCTCCCTTACTAATCCTCTGGGTGTTGGATCTGTCTATTGGAGAGAGAGGAGTATTAAAGTCACCCACTATGATTGTGTTTGCATCTATCTTGCTCTGTAATTCTGTGAGAATTTGCTTGACATATGTCGGGCCTCTTTTGTTCGGTGAGTATACATTTATTCTCAGAAGGTTTACTCCCTGATATACAGCTGCCTACCCCCTTCGTAAGTGCAGGTCCTAAATGAGCTTTTTTCTCTCTTCCCTCACCACAATCCAGATTCTTTTGGGGAGTTACCAGTACAGTAACCATACAAGGAAATACTTAATTTATTAAGCTACTGCTTTTCTTAATCTCAGTGGAGATATTTACTGATAAACAGCTACCTACGCAGCATGTTCATGTCGTTCCTAAATGAGCTTTTATCTCTCTCCCCTCACCACAAATCAGATTCTTCTGAGGAGTTCCCAGTACATTATCCTTTCCCCTGCGTAATTATCTTAACAAGCTCCAGCTGTTTTTATTCTCAGGCTTACTCCCTGATATACAGCTGCCTACACCCTTCGTAAGTGCAGGTCCTAAATGAGCTTTTTTCTCTGTTCCCTCACCACAATCCAGATTCTTTTGGGGAGTTACCAGTACAGTAACCATACCAGGAAGTACGTAATTTATTAAGCTACTGCTTTTCTTAATCTCAGTGGAGATATTTACTGATAAACAGCTACCTACGCAGCATGTTCATGTCGTTCCTATATGAGCTTTTATCTCTCTCCTCTCGCCACAAATCAGATTCTTCTGAGGAGTTCCCAGTACATTATTCTTTCCCCTGTGTGATTGCAATAACAAGCTCCAGCTGTTTTTATTCTCAGAAGGGTTACTCCCTGATATACAGCTGGCTACCCCCTTTGTAAGTGCAGGTCCTAAATGAGCTTTATTCTCAGTGCCCTCACCACAATCCAGATTCTCTTGGGGAGTTACCAGTACAGTAACCATACCAGAAATTACTTAATTTATTAAGCTACTGCTTTTCTTAATCTCAGTGGAGATATTTGCAGATAAACAGCTACGTATGCAGCATGTTCATGTCGTTACTAAATGAGGTTTTATCTCTCTCCCCTCACCCCAAATCAGATTCTCCTGAGGAGTTCCCAGTACATTATCCTTTCCCATTTGTAATTACCTTAACAAGTTCCAGCTGTTTTTATTCTCAGAAGGTTTACTCCCTGATATACAGCTGCCTACCCCCTTCGTAAGTGCAGGTCCTAAATGAGCTTTTTTCTCTGTTCCCTCACCACAATCCAGATTCTTTTAGGGAGTTACCAGTACAGTAACCATACCAGGAAGTACTTAATTTATTAAGCTACTGCTTTTCTTAATCTCAGTGGAGATATTTACTGATAAACAGCTACCTACGCAGCATGTTCATGTCGTTCCTAAATGAGCTTTTATCTCTCTCCCCTCACGACAAATCAGATTCTTCTGATTACTTCCCTGTACATTATCCTTTCCCCTGTGTAATTACCTTAACACTTCCAGCTGTTTTTATTCTCAGAAGGTTTACTCCCTGATATACAGCTGCCTATCCCCTTCGTAAGTGCAGGTCTTAAATCAGCTTTTTTCTCTGTTCCCTCACCGCAATCCAGATTCTTTTGGGGAGTTACCAGTACAGTAACCATACCAGGAAGTACTTAATTAATTAAGCTACTGCTTTTCTTAATCTCAGTGGAGATATTTACTGATAAAGAGCTACCTACGCAGCATGTTCATGTCGTTCCTAAATGAGCTTTTATCTCTCTCACCTCACCACAAATCAGATTCTTCTGAGGAGTTCCCAGTACATTAGCCTTTCCTCTGTGTAATTACCTTAACAAGTTCCAGCTGTTTTTATACTCAGAAGTTTTACTTCCTGATATACAGCTGCCTACCCCCTTCAAAAGTGCAGTTCCTAAATGAGCTTTTTTCTCTGTTCCATCACCACAATCCAGATTCTTTTGGGGAGTTACCAGTACAGTAACCATACCAGGAAGTACTTAATTTATTAAGCCACTGCTTTTCTTAATCTCAGTGGAGATATTTACTGATAAACAGCTACCTACGCAGCATGTTCATGTCGTTCCTAAATGAGCTTTTATCTCTCTCCCCTCACCACAAATCAGATTCTTCTGAGGATTTCCCAGTACATTATCCTTTCCCCTGTGTAATTACCTTAACAAGCTCCAGCTGTTTTTATTCTCAGACGCTTTACTCCCTGATATACAGCTGCCTACCCCCTTCGTAAGTGCAGGTCCTAAATGAGCTTTTTTCTCTGTTCCCTCACCACAATCCAGATTCTTTTGGGGAGTTACCATACAGTAACCATACCAGGAAGTACTTTATTCAATAAGTTACTGCTTTTCTTAATCTCAGTGGAGATATTTACTGATAAACAGCTACCTACGCAGCATGTTCATGTCGTTCTTAAAGAGCTTTTATCTCTCTCCACTCACCACAAATCAGATTCTTCTGAGGAGTTCCCAGTACATTATACTTTCCCCTGTGTAATTACCTTAACAAGCTCCAGCTGTTTTTTTTCTAAGAAGTTTTACTCCCTGATATACAGCTGCCTACCCCCTTCGTAAGTGCAGGTCCTAAATGAGCTTTTTTCTCTTTCCCTCACCACAATCCAGATTCTTTTGGGTAGTTACCAGTACAGTAACCAAACCAGGAAGTACTTAATTTATTAAGCTAATGCTTTTCTTAATCTCAGTGGAGATATTTACTGATGAACCGCTACCTAGGCAGCATTTTCATGTCGTTCCTAAATGAGCTTTTATCTCTCTCCCCTCACCACAATCAGATTCTTCTGAGGAGTTCCCAGTACATTATCCTTTCCCCTGTATAATTATATTAACAAGCCCCAGCTGTTTTTATTCTCAAAAGGGATACTCCGTGATATACAGCTGCCTAGCCCCTTCGTAAGTGCAGGTCCTAAATGAGCTTTTTTCTCTGTTCCCTCACCACAATCCAGATTCTTTTGGGGAGTTACCAGTACAGTAACCATACCAGGAGGTACTTAATTTATTAAGCTACTGCTTTCCTTAATCTCAGTGGAGATATTTACTGATAAACAGCTACCTACACAGCATGTTCATGTCGTTCCTAAATGAGATTTTATCTCTCTCCCCTCACCACAAATCAGATTCTTCTGAGGAGTTCCCAGTACATTATCCTTTCCCTTGTGTAAATACCTTAACAAGCTTCAGCTGTTTTTATTCTCAGAAGGTTTACTCCCTGATATATAGCTGCCTACCCCCTTCGTAAGTGCAGGTCCTAAATGAGCTTTTTTCTCTGTTCCCTCACCACAAATCAGATTCTTCTAAGGAGTTCCCAGTACATTATCCTTTCCCCTGTGTAATTACCTTAACAAGCTCCAGCTGTTTTTATTCTCAGAAGGTTTACTCCCTGATATACAGCTGCCTACCTCCTTCGTGAGTGCAGGTCCTAAATGAGCTTTTTTCTCTGTTCCCTCACCACAATCCAGATTCTTTGGGGATTTATCAGTACAGTAACCATACCAGGAAGTACTTAATTTATTAAGCTACTGCTTTTCTTAATCTCAGTGGAGATATTTACTGATAAACAGCTACCTACGCAGCATGTTCATGTTATTCCTTAATGACCTTTTATCTCTCTCCCCTCAAAACAAATCAGATTCTTCTGAGGAGTTCCCAGTACATTATCCTTTCCCCTGTGTAATTACCTTAAAAAGTTCCAGCTGTTTTTTGTCTAAGAACGGATACTCCCTGATATACAGCTGCCTACCCCTTCGTAAGTGCAGGTCCTAAATGACCTTTTTTCTCTGTTTCCTCACCACTATCCAGATTCTTTTGGGGAGTTACCAGTACAGTAACCATACCAGGAGGTACTTAATTTATTAAGCTACTGCTTTTCTTAATCTCAGTGGAGATATTTACTGATAAACAGCTACCTACGCAGCATGTTCATGTCGTTCCTAAATGAGCTTTTATCTCTCTCCCCTCACCACAAATCAGATTCTTCTGAGGAGTTCCCAGTACATTATCCTTTTCCCTGTGTAATTACCTTAAGAAGCTCCAGCTGTTTTTATTCTCATGTTTACTCCCTGATATACAGCTGCCTATCCCCTTCGTAAGTGCAGGTCCTAAATGAGCTTTTTTCTCTGTTCCCTCACCACAATCCAGATTCTTTTGGGGAGTTACCAGTACAGTAACCATACCAGGAAGTACGTAATTTATTAAGCTACTGCTTTTCTTAATCTCAGTGGAGATATTTACTGATAAACAGCTACCTACGCAGCATGTTCATGTCGTTCCTAAATGAGCTTTTATCTCTCTCCCCTCACCACAAATCATATTCTTCTTTTTTTTTTAATTTTTTTTATTATTAATTAAGCAAAAAAAAAATTTTTTACACGGTGTTGTGCAATGAGAGTACAGTTACATAGTAGGGCAGTGTGTACATTTCTTGTGATATCTTACAACCTGTTTTTCCATCCCTTGTCTAGGTCAGGTAGACCCATATGCAATTTACAATGTATCAAGCACATATACAGTGTTCACAGACTTGGTCTCTACTGTCTCTCCATCTCCCTTTGTTAACAGTCATATATCAGGGAGATCATGCCCCTTTGTTTTCTGTGTTCTAGGCTTGTCTCGCTCAACATTATTTGTTCGATTTCTGACCATTTCCCTGCGTATAACAGTATTTCACCATTCCTAATCGCTATGTAGTATTCCATTGTGTATAAGTACCATATTTTTTGGATCCATTCATCTGTGGAGGGGCATCTGGGTTGTTTCCAAATTTTGGCTATTGTGAATTGTGCCGCAATAAACATGGAAGTACAAATGTCCTTTTGATATCTTGGGTTTTGCTGTTTAGGATAGATGCCTAGGAGTGGTATGGCTGGGTCATAGGGTAGGTCTATATTGAGCTTTTTGAGAAACCTCCATACTGTTCTCCAAAGTGGTTGTACTAATTTGCACTCCCACCAACAATGGAGAAGGGTTCCTCTTTCCCCACAGCCCCTCCAGCATTTGTTGTTTCCTGAGTTCAGAGTATAGGCCATTCTAACTGGGCTGAGGTGGTATCTCAGGGTTGTTTTTATTTGCATTTCCTTTACTAGCAGGGATGTTGAGCATTTCCTCATGTGTTTCTTTGCCATTTTTATATCTTCTCTTGTGAAGTCTCTCTTTAGCTCTTTTGCCCATTTCCTAATAGGTTTATTGGGCTTGGAGGGGCTTAGTTTTTTGAGTTCTCTGTAGATGACAGATATCAGGCCTTTGTCTGTTGCTGTGCTGGTAAATATCCTTTCCCATATCGTTGGCTGTCTTTCTATTTTGGTGGCTATGACCTTAGCTGTGCAGAAACTTTTTAATTTGTAGTAGTCCCATTTGTTGAGTCTTTCCCCTATTTGTTGTGCCCCTGGGACTCTATTCAGGAAGTTCCTTCCTGTGCCTATAAGTTCTAGTGTCTTTCCTACTCTGTCCTTCAGTAGTTTCAAGGATTCAGGTCTGATGTTGAGGTCCTTGATCCATTTTGAGTTGATCTTGGTGCATGGTGATAGGCTTGGGTCTACTTTGAGTTTTCTGCATATGGCTGCCCAGTTCTCCCAGCACCAGTAGTTGAAGAGGCTATGTTTATTCCATTGTATGTCTTTAGCTCCTTTGTCGAATATCAGTTTGCTGTAAGAGTGCGGTTTTATTTCTGGGTCTTCAATTCTAATCCACTGGTCTTCCGATCTGTTTTTATACCAATACCATGCTGTTTTTGTTATGATGGCCTTGTAGTAGAGCTTGAAGTCTGGTATGGTGATACCTCCTGCACTATGTTTTTTGCCTAGAATTGCTTTGGCTATTCTAGGTTTTTTGCTGTTCCATATGAATTTATGGACTGGTTTCTCTATTTCAGTGAAGAATGTGGCTGGGATTTTGATTGGTATTGCATTGAATTTGTATAACAATTTGGGCAATATGGCCATTTTCACTATATTGATTCTGCCTACCCATGAGCATGGGAGGTCTTTCCATCTCCTTGTGTCTTCTTTGATTTCCCTTATTAGATTTTTGTAGTTTTCATTGAATAGGTCCGTCACGTCCTTGGTTAAGTTGATCCCTAGGTACTTTATTCTTTTTTTGGCTACTGTAAATGGAATTGTTTCCATAATTTCCTTTTCTGTTTGTCTATTGCTGGTGTACAGAAAAGCTGCTGACTTTTGTGGATTGATTTTGTATCCTGCTACTTTGCCAAATTGGTTTATTAGATGTAGGAGTTTGGGTACTGAGTTTTTTGGGTCCTTGAGATATAAGATCATGTCGTCTGCGAATAGGGATAACTTGATTTCTTCCTTGCCGACGTGGATCCCTTTGATGTCCTCCTCTTGCCTTATTGCTATGGCTAGGGATTCCAGCACTATGTTGAACAGAAGTGGGGAGAGTGGGCATCCTTGTCTTGTTCCTGTGTTTAGGGGGAATGATTTAAGTTTCTCTCCATTTAATATGATATTAGCAGTTGGTCTGTTGTATATGGCTTTTATTGTTTTGAGGAATGTTCCATCTATTCCTGTTCTCTCCAAAGCTTTTAATAGGTATGGATGTTGTATTTTGTCGAAGGCTTTTTGGGCATCAACTGAGATAACAATGTGATTCTTGATTTTAGTTCTGTTTATGTGGTGAATTACATTGATTGATTTACGGATGTTGAACCATCCTTGTAACTGAGGGATGAAGCCTAATTGGTCATGATGTATGATATTCTTAATCAGTTTCTGGATCCTGTTAGCTAATATTTTATTGAGAAGCTTTGCATCTGTGTTCATTAGTGATATTGGTCTGTAGTTCTCTTTTTTTGTTGGATCTTTGCCTGGTTTGGGGATGAGTATGATATTAGCTTCATAGAATGAGTTCGGGATTTCTCCCTCCGTTTCTATTTCGCGGAAGAGTTTGAGGAGTATTGGAATTAGCTCCTCACTAAAGGTTTTGTAGAATTCATTGGTGAATCCATCTGGGCCTGGGCTCTTCTTAGTAGGGAGGTTCTTGATTACCTCTTGTATCTCACTGTAAGTTATTGGTTTATTTAGTTGACTTATTTCTTCTTGGTTCAGTTTGGGCAGTTTGTACTTCTCTAAGAATTGATCCATTTCTGTAAAATTATTGTTTTTTGCTGAGTAGAGGTTTTGGAAATAGCTCCTTATGATTTTTTGAATATCGTGTGTACTTGTCGTAATTTTTCCTGTGGAGTCCCTGATTTTACGAATATGAGTCTCTTCTCTTCTTTTTTTTGTGAGTCTTGCAAGGGGCCTGTCAATTTTGTTTATTTTCTCAAAGAACCAGCATTTAGTCTTATTTATTTGTTGAATGGTCTTTCTATTTTCAATCAGATTTATCTCTTCTTTAATCTTTGTAATCTCTCCCCTCCTAGTCGTTTTAGATTCTGTCATTTCTTGTTTCTCCAGTTGTTTTAGTTTCATCGTGAGTGTATTCACCTGCTCTGCTTCCATTCTTTTAATGTGGGTACTGAGTGCAATGATCTTGCCCCTCAGTACTGCCTTAGCTGTGTCCCATAGGTTTCTTTGTGATGTGTTTTCTTTGTCATTGTGGCTTATGAATTCCTTGATTTCATCTTTAATTTGATCTGTGGCCCAAGTGTTGGATAGCAGCGTGGGGTTTAGCCTCCAAGAGTGTGTATAGGCTCTGTGGTATCCTTTGTTGTTGAGGGTTAACTTTAATCCACTGTGATCAGATATAATACATGGGATGATGTCAATACTTTTGTATTTGCTGAGGTTCTTTGTGTGGGCTATGACGTGGTCTATTTTGGAATATGATCCATGGGCTGCTGAAAAGAAGGTGTATTGGGTCTCTGTAGTGTGGAAGGTTCTATATAGGTCTATTAGATCCATTTGGGAAATGGTGTTATTTAGGTCCTCAGCTCCCTTACTAATCCTCTGGGTGTTGGATCTGTCTATTGGAGAGAGAGGAGTATTAAAGTCACCCACTATGATTGTGTTTGCATCTATCTTGCTCTGTAATTCTGTGAGAATTTGCTTGACATATGTCGGGCCTCTTTTGTTCGGTGAGTATACATTTATTCTCAGAAGGTTTACTCCCTGATATACAGCTGCCTACCCCCTTCGTAAGTGCAGGTCCTAAATGAGCTTTTTTCTCTCTTCCCTCACCACAATCCAGATTCTTTTGGGGAGTTACCAGTACAGTAACCATACAAGGAAATACTTAATTTATTAAGCTACTGCTTTTCTTAATCTCAGTGGAGATATTTACTGATAAACAGCTACCTACGCAGCATGTTCATGTCGTTCCTAAATGAGCTTTTATCTCTCTCCCCTCACCACAAATCAGATTCTTCTGAGGAGTTCCCAGTACATTATCCTTTCCCCTGCGTAATTATCTTAACAAGCTCCAGCTGTTTTTATTCTCAGGCTTACTCCCTGATATACAGCTGCCTACACCCTTCGTAAGTGCAGGTCCTAAATGAGCTTTTTTCTCTGTTCCCTCACCACAATCCAGATTCTTTTGGGGAGTTACCAGTACAGTAACCATACCAGGAAGTACGTAATTTATTAAGCTACTGCTTTTCTTAATCTCAGTGGAGATATTTACTGATAAACAGCTACCTACGCAGCATGTTCATGTCGTTCCTATATGAGCTTTTATCTCTCTCCTCTCGCCACAAATCAGATTCTTCTGAAGAGTTCCCAGTACATTATTCTTTCCCCTGTGTGATTGCAATAACAAGCTCCAGCTGTTTTTATTCTCAGAAGGGTTACTCCCTGATATACAGCTGGCTACCCCCTTTGTAAGTGCAGGTCCTAAATGAGCTTTATTCTCAGTGCCCTCACCACAATCCAGATTCTCTTGGGGAGTTACCAGTACAGTAACCATACCAGAAATTACTTAATTTATTAAGCTACTGCTTTTCTTAATCTCAGTGGAGATATTTGCAGATAAACAGCTACGTATGCAGCATGTTCATGTCGTTACTAAATGAGGTTTTATCTCTCTCCCCTCACCCCAAATCAGATTCTCCTGAGGAGTTCCCAGTACATTATCCTTTCCCATTTGTAATTACCTTAACAAGTTCCAGCTGTTTTTATTCTCAGAAGGTTTACTCCCTGATATACAGCTGCCTACCCCCTTCGTAAGTGCAGGTCCTAAATGAGCTTTTTTCTCTGTTCCCTCACCACAATCCAGATTCTTTTAGGGAGTTACCAGTACAGTAACCATACCAGGAAGTACTTAATTTATTAAGCTACTGCTTTTCTTAATCTCAGTGGAGATATTTACTGATAAACAGCTACCTACGCAGCATGTTCATGTCGTTCCTAAATGAGCTTTTATCTCTCTCCCCTCACGACAAATCAGATTCTTCTGATTACTTCCCTGTACATTATCCTTTCCCCTGTGTAATTACCTTAACACTTCCAGCTGTTTTTATTCTCAGAAGGTTTACTCCCTGATATACAGCTGCCTATCCCCTTCGTAAGTGCAGGTCTTAAATCAGCTTTTTTCTCTGTTCCCTCACCGCAATCCAGATTCTTTTGGGGAGTTACCAGTACAGTAACCATACCAGGAAGTACTTAATTAATTAAGCTACTGCTTTTCTTAATCTCAGTGGAGATATTTACTGATAAAGAGCTACCTACGCAGCATGTTCATGTCGTTCCTAAATGAGCTTTTATCTCTCTCACCTCACCACAAATCAGATTCTTCTGAGGAGTTCCCAGTACATTAGCCTTTCCTCTGTGTAATTACCTTAACAAGTTCCAGCTGTTTTTATACTCAGAAGTTTTACTTCCTGATATACAGCTGCCTACCCCCTTCAAAAGTGCAGTTCCTAAATGAGCTTTTTTCTCTGTTCCATCACCACAATCCAGATTCTTTTGGGGAGTTACCAGTACAGTAACCATACCAGGAAGTACTTAATTTATTAAGCCACTGCTTTTCTTAATCTCAGTGGAGATATTTACTGATAAACAGCTACCTACGCAGCATGTTCATGTCGTTCCTAAATGAGCTTTTATCTCTCTCCCCTCACCACAAATCAGATTCTTCTGAGGATTTCCCAGTACATTATCCTTTCCCCTGTGTAATTACCTTAACAAGCTCCAGCTGTTTTTATTCTCAGACGCTTTACTCCCTGATATACAGCTGCCTACCCCCTTCGTAAGTGCAGGTCCTAAATGAGCTTTTTTCTCTGTTCCCTCACCACAATCCAGATTCTTTTGGGGAGTTACCATACAGTAACCATACCAGGAAGTACTTAATTTATTAAGCTACTGCTTTTCTTAATCTCAGTGGAGATATTTACTGATAAACAGCTACCTACGCAGCATGTTCATGTCGTTCCTAAATGAGCTTTTATCTCTCTCCCCTCACGACAAATCAGATTCTTCTGATTACTTCCCTGTACATTATCCTTTCCCCTGTGTAATTACCTTAACACTTCCAGCTCTTTTTATTCTCAGAAGGTTTACTCCCTGATATACAGCTGCCTATCCCCTTCGTAAGTGCAGGTCTTAAATCAGCTTTTTTCTCTGTTCCCTCACCGCAATCCAGATTCTTTTGGGGAGTTACCAGTACAGTAACCATACCAGGAAGTACTTAATTAATTAAGCTACTGCTTTTCTTAATCTCAGTGGAGATATTTACTGATAAAGAGCTACCTACGCAGCATGTTCATGTCGTTCCTAAATGAGCTTTTATCTCTCTCACCTCACCACAAATCAGATTCTTCTGAGGAGTTCCCAGTACATTAGCCTTTCCTCTGTGTAATTACCTTAACAAGTTCCAGCTGTTTTTATACTCAGAAGTTTTACTTCCTGATATACAGCTGCCTACCCCCTTCAAAAGTGCAGTTCCTAAATGAGCTTTTTTCTCTGTTCCATCACCACAATCCAGATTCTTTTGGGGAGTTACCAGTACAGTAACCATACCAGGAAGTACTTAATTTATTAAGCCACTGCTTTTCTTAATCTCAGTGGAGATATTTACTGATAAACAGCTACCTACGCAGCATGTTCATGTCGTTCCTAAATGAGCTTTTATCTCTCTCCCCTCACCACAAATCAGATTCTTCTGAGGATTTCCCAGTACATTATCCTTTCCCCTGTGTAATTACCTTAACAAGCTCCAGCTGTTTTTATTCTCAGACGCTTTACTCCCTGATATACAGCTGCCTACCCCCTTCGTAAGTGCAGGTCCTAAATGAGCTTTTTTCTCTGTTCCCTCACCACAATCCAGATTCTTTTGGGGAGTTACCATACAGTAACCATACCAGGAAGTACTTAATTTATTAAGCTACTGCTTTTCTTAATCTCAGTGGAGATATTTACTGATAAACTGCTACCTACGCAGCATGTTCATGTCGTTCCTAAATGAGCTTTTATCTCTCTCCCCTCACGACAAATCAGATTCTTCTGATTACTTCCCTGTACATTATCCTTTCCCCTGTGTAATTACCTTAACACTTCCAGCTCTTTTTATTCTCAGAAGGTTTACTCCCTGATATACAGCTGCCTATCCCCTTCGTAAGTGCAGGTCTTAAATCAGCTTTTTTCTCTGTTCCCTCACCGCAATCCAGATTCTTTTGGGGAGTTACCAGTACAGTAACCATACCAGGAAGTACTTAATTAATTAAGCTACTGCTTTTCTTAATCTCAGTGGAGATATTTACTGATAAAGAGCTACCTACGCAGCATGTTCATGTCGTTCCTAAATGAGCTTTTATCTCTCTCACCTCACCACAAATCAGATTCTTCTGAGGAGTTCCCAGTACATTAGCCTTTCCTCTGTGTAATTACCTTAACAAGTTCCAGCTGTTTTTATACTCAGAAGTTTTACTTCCTGATATACAGCTGCCTACCCCCTTCAAAAGTGCAGTTCCTAAATGAGCTTTTTTCTCTGTTCCATCACCACAATCCAGATTCTTTTGGGGAGTTACCAGTACAGTAACCATACCAGGAAGTACTTAATTTATTAAGCCACTGCTTTTCTTAATCTCAGTGGAGATATTTACTGATAAACAGCTACCTACGCAGCATGTTCATGTCGTTCCTAAATGAGCTTTTATCTCTCTCCCCTCACCACAAATCAGATTCTTCTGAGGATTTCCCAGTACATTATCCTTTCCCCTGTGTAATTACCTTAACAAGCTCCAGCTGTTTTTATTCTCAGACGCTTTACTCCCTGATATACAGCTGCCTACCCCCTTCGTAAGTGCAGGTCCTAAATGAGCTTTTTTCTCTGTTCCCTCACCACAATCCAGATTCTTTTGGGGAGTTACCATACAGTAACCATACCAGGAAGTACTTAATTTATTAAGCTACTGCTTTTCTTAATCTCAGTGGAGATATTTACTGATAAACAGCTACCTACGCAGCATGTTCATGTCGTTCCTAAATGAGCTTTTATCTCTCTCCCCTCACCACAAATCAGATTCTTCTGAGGAGTTCCCAGTACATTATCCTTTCCCCTGTGTAATTACCTTAACAAGCTCCAGCTGTTTTTATTCTCAGAAGGTTTACTCCCTGATATACAGCTGCCTACCCCCTTCGTAAGTGCAGGTCCTAAATGAGCTTTTTTCTCTGTTCCCTCACCACAATCCAGATTCTTTTGGGGAGTTTCCAGTACAGTAACCATACCAGGAAGTACTTAATTTATTAAGCTACTGCTTTTCTTAATCTCAGTGAAGATATTTACTGATAAACAGCTACCTACGCAGCATGTGCATGTCGATCCTAAATGAGCTATTATCTCTCTCCCCTCACCACAAATCAGATTCTTCTGAGGAGTTCCCAGTACATTATCCTTTCCCCTGTGTAATTACCTTAACAAGCTCGAGCTGTTTTTATTCTCAGAAGCGGTACTCCCTGATATACAGCTGCCTACCCCCTTCGTAATTGCAGGTCCTAAATGAGCTTTTTTCTCTGTTCCCTCACCAGAATCCAGACTTTTTGGGGAGTTACCAGTAAAGTAACCAAACCAGGAAGTACTTAATTTATTAAGGTACTTCTTTTCTTAATCTCAGTGGAGATATTTACTGATAAACAGCTACCTTTGCAGCATTTTCATGTCGTTCATAAATGAGCTTTTATCTCTATTCCCTCACCACAAATCAGATTCTTCTAAGGAGTTCCCAGTACATTATCCTTTCCCCTGTGTAGTTACCTTCACAAGCTCCAGCAGTTTATATTCTCAGAAGGTTTACTCCATGATATACAGCTGCCTACCTCCTTCGTGTGTGCAGTTCCTAAATGAGCTTTTTTCTCTGTTTCCTCACCACAATCCAGATTCTTTGGGGAGTTACCAGTACAGTAACCATACCAGGAAGTACTTAATTTATTAAGCTACTGCTTTTCTTAATCTCAGTGGATATATTTACTGATAAACAGCTACCTACGCAGCATGTTCATGTCGTTCCTAAATGAGCTTTTATCTCTCTCCACTCACCACAAATCAAATTCTTCTGAGGAGTTCCTAGTACATTATCCTTTCCCCTGTGTAATTAACTTAACAAGCTCCAGCTGTTTTTATTCTCAGAAGGTTTACTCCCTGATATACAGCTGCCTACCCCCTTTTTAAGTGCAGGTCGTAAATGAGCTTTTTTCTCTGTTCCCTCACCACAAATCAGATTCTTCTGAGCAGTTCCCAGTACATTATCCTTTCCCCTGTGTAATTACCTTAACAAGCTCCAGGTGTTTTTATTCTCAGAAGTTTTACTCCCTGATAGACAGCTGCCTACCCCCTTCGTAATAGCAGGTCCTAAATGAGCTTTTTTCTCTGTTCCCTCACCACAATCCAGATTCTTTTGGGGAGTTACCAGTACAGTAACCATACCAGGAAGTACTTAATTTATTAAGCTACTGCTTTTCTTAATCTCAGTTAAGATATTTACTGATAAACAGCTACCTACGCAGCATGTGCATGTCGATCCTAAATGAGCTATTATCTCTCTCCCCTCACCACAAATCAGATTCTTCTGAGGAGTTCCCAGTACATTATCCTTTCCCCTGTGTAATTACCTTAACAAGCTCGAGCTGTTTTTATTCTCAGAAGCGGTACTCCCTGATATACAGCTGCCTACCCCCTTCGTAATTGCAGGTCCTAAATGAGCTTTTTTCTCTGTTCCCTCACAAGAATCCAGACTTTTTGGGGAGTTACAAGTACAGTAACCATACCAGGAAGTACTTAATTTATTAAGCTACTGCTTTTCTTAATCTCAGTGGAGATATTTACTGATAAATAGCTACATACGCAGCATGTTCATGTCGTTCCTAAATGAGCTTTTATCTCTTTCCCCTCAACACAAATCAGATTCTTCTGAGGAGTTCCCAGTACATTATCCTTTCCCCTGTGTAATTACCTTAACATCCCCCAGATGTTTTTATTCTCAGAAAGTTTACTCCCTGATATACAGCTGCCTACCCCTTTCGTAAGTGCAGGTCCTAAATGAGCTTTTTTCTCTGTTCCCTCACCACAATCCAGATTCTTTTGGGGAGTTACCAGTACAGTAACCATACCAGGAAGTACTTAATTTATAAAGCTACTGCATTTCATAATCTCAGTGGAGATATTTATTGATAAACAGCTACATACGCAGCATGTTCATGTCGTTCCTAAATGAGCTTTTATCTCTCTCCTCTCAACACAAATCAGATTCTTCTGAGTAGTTCCCAGTACATTATCATTTCCCCTGTGTAATTACCTTAACAAGCTCCACCTGTTTTTGTTCTCAGAAGGTTTACTCCCTGATATACAGCTGCCTACCCCCTTCGTAAGTGCAGGTCCTAAATGAGCTTTTTTCTCTGTTCCCTCACCACAATCCAGATTCTTTTGGGGAGTTATCAGTAAAGTAACCATACCAGGAAGTACTTAATTTATTAAGCTACTGCCTCTCTTAATCTCAGTGGAGATATGTACTGATAAACAGCTACCTACACAGCATGTTCATGTCGTTCCCATATAAACTTTTATCTCTCTCCCCTCACCACAAATCAGAATCTTCTGAGGAGTTCACAGTACATTATCCTTTCCCCTGTGTAATTACCTTAACAAGCTCCAGCTGTTTTTATTCTCAGAAGGGATACTCCCTGATATACAGCTGCCTACCCCCTTCGTAAGTGCAGGTCCTAAATGAGCTTTTTTCTCTGTTACCTCACCACAAATCAGATTCTTCTGAGGAGTTCCCAGTACATTATCATTTCCCCTGTGTAATTACCTTAACAAGCTCCAGCTGTTTTTATTCTCAGAAGGTTTACTCCCTGATATACAGCTGCCTACCCCCTTCTTAAGTGCAGATCCTAAATGAGCTTTATTCTCTGTTCCCTCACCACAATCCAGATTATTTTGGGGAGTTACCAGTACAGTAACCATAACAGGAAGTACTTAATTTATTAAGATACTGCTTTTCTTAATCTCAATGGAGATGTTTACTGATAAACAGCTACCCAAGCAGCATGTTCATGTCGTTCCTAAATGAGCTTTTATCTCTCTCCCCCCACCACAAATCAGATTCTTCTGAGGAGTTCCCAGTACATTATCCTTTCCCCTGTGTAATTACCTTAACAAGCTCCAGCTGTTTTTATTCTCAGAAGGTTTACTCCCTGATATACAGCTGCCTACCCCCTTCTTAAGTGCAGGTCCTAAATGAGCTTTTTTCTCTGTTGTCTCACCACAATCCACATTCTTTTGGGGAGTTACCAGTACAGTAACCATACCAGGAAGTAATTAATTTTTTAAGCTACTGCTTTTCTTAATCTCAGTGGAGAAATTTACTGATAAATAGCTACCTACGCAGCATGTTCATGTCGTTCCTAAATGAGCTTTTATCTCTCACCCCTCACCATGAATCAGCTTCTTCTGAGGAGTTCCCAGTACATTATCCTTTCCCCTGTGTAATTACCTTAACAAGCTCCAGCCGTTTTTATTCTCAGAAGGGATACTCCCTGATATACATTGGCCTACCCCTTCATAAGTGCAGGTCCTAAATGAGCTTTTTTCTCTGTTCCCTCACCACAATCCAGATTATTTTGGGGAGTTACCAGTATAGTAACCATACCAGGAAGTACTTAATTTATTAAGCTACTGCTTTTCTTAATCTCAGTGGAGAAATATACTGATAAATAGCTACCTACGCAGCATGTTCATGTCGTTCCTAAATGAGCTTTTATCTCTCTCCCCTCACCACAAATCAGATTCTTCGGAGGAGTTCCCAGTACATTATCCTTTCCCCTGTGTAATTACCTTAACAAGCTCCAGCCGTTTTTATTCTCAGAAGGGATACTCCCTGATATACAGATGCCTACCCCCTTCGTAAGTGCAGGTCCTAAAAGAGCTTTTTTCTCTGTTCCCTCACCGCAAATCAGATTCTTCTGAGGAGTTCCCAGTACATAATCATTTCCCCTGTGTAATTACCTTAACAAGCTCCAGTTGTTTTTATTCTCAGAAGGTTTACTCCCTGATATACAGCTGCCTACCCCATTCATAAGTGCAGGTCATAAAAGAGCTTTTTTCTCTGTTCCATCACCACAAATCAGATTCTTCTGAGGAGTTCCCAGTACATTATCCTTTCCCCTGTGTAATTACCTTGACAAGCTCCAGCTGTTTTTATTCTCAGAAGGTTTACTCCCTGATATACAGCTGCCTACCCCCTTCTTAAATGCAGGTCCTAAATGAGCTTTTTTCTCTGTTCGCTCACCACAATCCGGATTCTTTTGGGGAGTTACCAGTACAGTAACCATACCAGGAAGTACTTAATTTATTAAGCTACTGCTTTTCTTAATCTCCGTGGAGATATTTACTGATAAACAGCTACCTATGCAGCATGTTCATGTCGTTCCTAAATGAGTTTTTATCTCTCTCGCCTCACCACAAATCAGATTCATCTTTGGAGTTCCCAGTACATTATCCTTTCTTCTGTGTAATTACTTTAACAAGCTCCAGATGTTTTTTTTCTAAGAAGGGATACTCCCTGATATACTGCTGCCTTCCCCCTTCATAAGTACAGGTCATAAATGTGCTTTTTTCTCTTTCCCTCACCACAATCCAGATTCTTTTGGGGAGTTACCAGTACAGTAACCATACCAGGAAGTACTTAATTTATTAAGCTACTGCTTTTCTTAATCTCAGTAGAGATATTTACTGATAAACAGCTACCTATTCAGCATTTTCATGTCGTTCCTAAATGAGCTTTTATCTCTCTCCCCTCATGACAAATCAGATTCTTCTGAGGAGTTCCCAGTACATTATCCTTTCCCCTGTGTAATTACCTTAACACTTCCAGCTGTTTTTATTCTCAGAAGGTTTACTCCCTGATATACAGCTGCCTATCCCCTTCGTAAGTGCAGGTCTTAAATCAGCTTTTTTCTCTGTTCCCTCACCGCAATCCAGATTCTTTTGGGGAGTTACCAGTACAGTAACCATACCAGGAAGTACTTAATTTATTAAGCTACTGCTTTTCTTAATCTCAGTGGAGATATTTACTGATAAAGAGCTACCTACGCAGCATGTTCATGTCGTTCCTAAATGAGCTTTTATCTCTCTCACCTCACCACAAATCAGATTCTTCTGAGGAGTTCCCAGTACATTAGCCTTTCCTCTGTGTAATTACCTTAACAAGTTCCAGCTGTTTTTATACTCAGAAGTTTTACTTCCTGATATACAGCTGCCTACCCCCTTCAAAAGTGCAGTTCCTAAATGAGCTTTTTTCTCTGTTCCATCACCACAATCCAGATTCTTTTGGGGAGTTACCAGTACAGTAACCATACCAGGAAGTACTTAATTTATTAAGCCACTGCTTTTCTTAATCTCAGTGGAGATATTTACTGATAAACAGCTACCTACGCAGCATGTTCATGTCGTTCCTAAATGAGCTTTTATCTCTCTCCCCTCACCACAAATCAGATTCTTCTGAGGATTTCCCAGTACATTATCCTTTCCCCTGTGTAATTACCTTAACAAGCTCCAGCTGTTTTTATTCTCAGACGCTTTACTCCCTGATATACAGCTGCCTACCCCCTTCGTAAGTGCAGGTCCTAAATGAGCTTTTTTCTCTGTTCCCTCACCACAATCCAGATTCTTTTGGGGAGTTACCATACAGTAACCATACCAGGAAGTACTTAATTTATTAAGCTACTGCTTTTCTTAATCTCAGTGGAGATATTTACTGATAAACAGCTACCTACGCAGCATGTTCATGTCGTTCCTAAATGAGCTTTTATCTCTCTCCCCTCACGACAAATCAGATTCTTCTGATTACTTCCCTGTACATTATCCTTTCCCCTGTGTAATTACCTTAACACTTCCAGCTCTTTTTATTCTCAGAAGGTTTACTCCCTGATATACAGCTGCCTATCCCCTTCGTAAGTGCAGGTCTTAAATCAGCTTTTTTCTCTGTTCCCTCACCGCAATCCAGATTCTTTTGGGGAGTTACCAGTACAGTAACCATACCAGGAAGTACTTAATTAATTAAGCTACTGCTTTTCTTAATCTCAGTGGAGATATTTACTGATAAAGAGCTACCTACGCAGCATGTTCATGTCGTTCCTAAATGAGCTTTTATCTCTCTCACCTCACCACAAATCAGATTCTTCTGAGGAGTTCCCAGTACATTAGCCTTTCCTCTGTGTAATTACCTTAACAAGTTCCAGCTGTTTTTATACTCAGAAGTTTTACTTCCTGATATACAGCTGCCTACCCCCTTCAAAAGTGCAGTTCCTAAATGAGCTTTTTTCTCTGTTCCATCACCACAATCCAGATTCTTTTGGGGAGTTACCAGTACAGTAACCATACCAGGAAGTACTTAATTTATTAAGCCACTGCTTTTCTTAATCTCAGTGGAGATATTTACTGATAAACAGCTACCTACGCAGCATGTTCATGTCGTTCCTAAATGAGCTTTTATCTCTCTCCCCTCACCACAAATCAGATTCTTCTGAGGATTTCCCAGTACATTATCCTTTCCCCTGTGTAATTACCTTAACAAGCTCCAGCTGTTTTTATTCTCAGACGCTTTACTCCCTGATATACAGCTGCCTACCCCCTTCGTAAGTGCAGGTCCTAAATGAGCTTTTTTCTCTGTTCCCTCACCACAATCCAGATTCTTTTGGGGAGTTACCATACAGTAACCATACCAGGAAGTACTTAATTTATTAAGCTACTGCTTTTCTTAATCTCAGTGGAGATATTTACTGATAAACAGCTACCTACGCAGCATGTTCATGTCGTTCCTAAATGAGCTTTTATCTCTCTCCCCTCACGACAAATCAGATTCTTCTGATTACTTCCCTGTACATTATCCTTTCCCCTGTGTAATTACCTTAACACTTCCAGCTCTTTTTATTCTCAGAAGGTTTACTCCCTGATATACAGCTGCCTATCCCCTTCGTAAGTGCAGGTCTTAAATCAGCTTTTTTCTCTGTTCCCTCACCGCAATCCAGATTCTTTTGGGGAGTTACCAGTACAGTAACCATACCAGGAAGTACTTAATTAATTAAGCTACTGCTTTTCTTAATCTCAGTGGAGATATTTACTGATAAAGAGCTACCTACGCAGCATGTTCATGTCGTTCCTAAATGAGCTTTTATCTCTCTCACCTCACCACAAATCAGATTCTTCTGAGGAGTTCCCAGTACATTAGCCTTTCCTCTGTGTAATTACCTTAACAAGTTCCAGCTGTTTTTATACTCAGAAGTTTTACTTCCTGATATACAGCTGCCTACCCCCTTCAAAAGTGCAGTTCCTAAATGAGCTTTTTTCTCTGTTCCATCACCACAATCCAGATTCTTTTGGGGAGTTACCAGTACAGTAACCATACCAGGAAGTACTTAATTTATTAAGCCACTGCTTTTCTTAATCTCAGTGGAGATATTTACTGATAAACAGCTACCTACGCAGCATGTTCATGTCGTTCCTAAATGAGCTTTTATCTCTCTCCCCTCACCACAAATCAGATTCTTCTGAGGATTTCCCAGTACATTATCCTTTCCCCTGTGTAATTACCTTAACAAGCTCCAGCTGTTTTTATTCTCAGACGCTTTACTCCCTGATATACAGCTGCCTACCCCCTTCGTAAGTGCAGGTCCTAAATGAGCTTTTTTCTCTGTTCCCTCACCACAATCCAGATTCTTTTGGGGAGTTACCATACAGTAACCATACCAGGAAGTACTTAATTTATTAAGCTACTGCTTTTCTTAATCTCAGTGGAGATATTTACTGATAAACAGCTACCTACGCAGCATGTTCATGTCGTTCCTAAATGAGCTTTTATCTCTCTCCCCTCACCACAAATCAGATTCTTCTGAGGAGTTCCCAGTACATTATCCTTTCCCCTGTGTAATTACCTTAACAAGCTCCAGCTGTTTTTATTCTCAGAAGGTTTACTCCCTGATATACAGCTGCCTACCCCCTTCGTAAGTGCAGGTCCTAAATGAGCTTTTTTCTCTGTTCCCTCACCACAATCCAGATTCTTTTGGGGAGTTTCCAGTACAGTAACCATACCAGGAAGTACTTAATTTATTAAGCTACTGCTTTTCTTAATCTCAGTGAAGATATTTACTGATAAACAGCTACCTACGCAGCATGTGCATGTCGATCCTAAATGAGCTATTATCTCTCTCCCCTCACCACAAATCAGATTCTTCTGAGGAGTTCCCAGTACATTATCCTTTCCCCTGTGTAATTACCTTAACAAGCTCGAGCTGTTTTTATTCTCAGAAGCGGTACTCCCTGATATACAGCTGCCTACCCCCTTCGTAATTGCAGGTCCTAAATGAGCTTTTTTCTCTGTTCCCTCACCAGAATCCAGACTTTTTGGGGAGTTACCAGTAAAGTAACCAAACCAGGAAGTACTTAATTTATTAAGGTACTTCTTTTCTTAATCTCAGTGGAGATATTTACTGATAAACAGCTACCTTTGCAGCATTTTCATGTCGTTCATAAATGAGCTTTTATCTCTATTCCCTCACCACAAATCAGATTCTTCTAAGGAGTTCCCAGTACATTATCCTTTCCCCTGTGTAGTTACCTTCACAAGCTCCAGCAGTTTATATTCTCAGAAGGTTTACTCCATGATATACAGCTGCCTACCTCCTTCGTGTGTGCAGTTCCTAAATGAGCTTTTTTCTCTGTTTCCTCACCACAATCCAGATTCTTTGGGGAGTTACCAGTACAGTAACCATACCAGGAAGTACTTAATTTATTAAGCTACTGCTTTTCTTAATCTCAGTGGATATATTTACTGATAAACAGCTACCTACGCAGCATGTTCATGTCGTTCATAAATGAGCTTTTATCTCTCTCCACTCACCACAAATCAAATTCTTCTGAGGAGTTCCTAGTACATTATCCTTTCCCCTGTGTTATTAACTTAACAAGCTCCAGCTGTTTTTATTCTCAGAAGGTTTACTCCCTGATATACAGCTGCCTACCCCCTTTTTAAGTGCAGGTCGTAAATGAGCTTTTTTCTCTGTTCCCTCACCACAAATCAGATTCTTCTGAGCAGTTCCCAGTACATTATCCTTTCCCCTGTGTAATTACCTTAACAAGCTCCAGGTGTTTTTATTCTCAGAAGTTTTACTCCCTGATAGACAGCTGCCTACCCCCTTCGTAATAGCAGGTCCTAAATGAGCTTTTTTCTCTGTTCCCTCACCACAATCCAGATTCTTTTGGGGAGTTACCAGTACAGTAACCATACCAGGAAGTACTTAATTTATTAAGCTACTGCTTTTCTTAATCTCAATGAAGATATTTACTGATAAACAGCTACCTACGCAGCATGTGCATGTCGATCCTAAATGAGCTATTATCTCTCTCCCCTCACCACAAATCAGATTCTTCTGAGGAGTTCCCAGTACATTATCCTTTCCCCTGTGTAATTACCTTAACAAGCTCGAGCTGTTTTTATTCTCAGAAGCGGTACTCCCTGATATACAGCTGCCTACCCCCTTCGTAATTGCAGGTCCTAAATGAGCTTTTTTCTCTGTTCCCTCACAAGAATCCAGACTTTTTGGGGAGTTACAAGTACAGTAACCATACCAGGAAGTACTTAATTTATTAAGCTACTGCTTTTCTTAATCTCAGTGGAGATATTTACTGATAAATAGCTACATACGCAGCATGTTCATGTCGTTCCTAAATGAGCTTTTATCTCTTTCCCCTCAACACAAATCAGATTCTTCTGAGGAGTTCCCAGTACATTATCCTTTCCCCTGTGTAATTACCTTAACATCCCCCAGATGTTTTTATTCTCAGAAAGTTTACTCCCTGATATACAGCTGCCTACCCCTTTCGTAAGTGCAGGTCCTAAATGAGCTTTTTTCTCTGTTCCCTCACCACAATCCAGATTCTTTTGGGGAGTTACCAGTACAGTAACCATACCAGGAAGTACTTAATTTATTAAGCTACTGCTTTTCATAATCTCAGTGGAGATATTTATTGATAAACAGCTACATACGCAGCATGTTCATGTCGTTCCTAAATGAGCTTTTATCTCTCTCCTCTCAACACAAATCAGATTCTTCTGAGTAGTTCCCAGTACATTATCATTTCCCCTGTGTAATTACCTTAACAAGCTCCACCTGTTTTTGTTCTCTGAAGGTTTACTCCCTGATATACAGCTGCCTACCCCCTTCGTAAGTGCAGGTCCTAAATGAGCTTTTTTCTCTGTTCCCTCACCACAATCCAGATTCTTTTGGGGAGTTATCAGTAAAGTAACCATACCAGGAAGTACTTAATTTATTAAGCTACTGCCTCTCTTAATCTCAGTGGAGATATGTACTGATAAACAGCTACCTACACAGCATGTTCATGTCGTTCCCATATAAACTTTTATCTCTCTCCCCTCACCACAAATCAGAATCTTCTGAGGAGTTAACAGTACATTATCCTTTCCCCTGTGTAATTACCTTAACAAGCTCCAGCTGTTTTTATTCTCAGAAGGGATACTCCCTGATATACAGCTGCCTACCCCCTTCGTAAGTGCAGGTCCTAAATGAGCTTTTTTCTCTGTTACCTCACCACAAATCAGATTCTTCTGAGGAGTTCCCAGTACATTATCATTTCCCCTGTGTAATTACCTTAACAAGCTCCAGCTGTTTTTATTCTCAGAAGGTTTACTCCCTGATATACAGCTGCCTACCCCCTTCTTAAGTGCAGATCCTAAATGAGCTTTATTCTCTGTTCCCTCACCACAATCCAGATTATTTTGGGGAGTTACCAGTATAGTAACCATACCAGGAAGTATTTAATTTATTAAGCTACTGCTTTTCTTAATCTCAGTGGAGAAATATACTGATAAATAGCTACCTACGCAGCATGTTCATGTCGTTCCTAAATGAGCTTTTATCTCTCTCCACTCACCACAAATCAAATTCTTCTGAGGAGTTCCCAGTACATTATCCTTTCTTCTGTGTAATTACTTTAACAAGCTCCAGATGTTTTTTTTCTAAGAAGGGATACTCCCTGATATACTGCTGCCTTCCCCCTTCATAAGTACAGGTCATAAATGAGCTTTTTTCTCTTTCCCTCACCACAATCCAGATTCTTTTGGGGAGTTACCAGTACAGTAACCATACCAGGAAGTACTTAATTTATTAAGCTACTGCTTTTCTTAATCTCAGTAGAGATATTTACTGATAAACAGCTACCTATTCAGCATTTTCATGTCGTTCCTAAATGAGCTTTTATCTCTCTCCCCTCACCACAAATCAGATTCTTCTGAGGAGTTCCCAGTACATTATCCTTTCCCATGTGTATTTACCTTAATAAGCTCCAGCTGTTTTTATTCTCAGAAGGTTTACGCCCTGATATACAGCTGCCTACCCCCTTCGTAAATGCAGGTCCTAAATGAGCATTTTTCTCTGTTCCTTCACCACAATCCAGATTCTTTTGGGGAGATACCAGTACAGTAACCATACCACGAAATACTTAATTTATTAAGCTACTGCTTTTCTTAATCTCAGTGAAGATCTTTACTGATAAACAGCTACCTATGCAGCATGTTCATGTCGTTCCTAAATGAGCTTTTATCTGTCTCCCCTCACCACAAATCAGATTCTTCTGAGGAGTTCCCAGTACATTATCCTTTCCCCTGTGTAATTACCTTAACAAGCCCCAGCTGTTTTTATTCTCAGAAGGTTTACTCCCTGATATATAGCTGCCTACCCCCTTGGTAAGTGCAGGTCCTAAATGAGCTTTTTTCTCTGTTCCCTCACCACAATCCAGATTCTTTTGGGGAGTTACCAGTACAGTAACCATACCAAGAAGTACTTAATTTATTAAGCTAATTCTTTTCTTAATCTCAGTGGAGATATTTACTGATAAACAGCTACCTTTGCAGCATTTTCATGTCGTTCCTAAATGAGCTTTTATCTCTCTCACCTCACCACAAATCAGATTCTTCTGAGGAGTTCCCAGTACATTATCCTTTCCCCTGTGTAATAACCTTAACAAGCCCCAGCTGTTTTTATTCTCAGAAGGGATACTCCCTGATAAACATCTTCCTACCCCCTTCGTAACTGCAGGTCCTAAATGAGCTTTTTTCTCTCTTCCCTCACCACAATCCAGATTCTTTTGGGAGTTACCAGTACAGTAACCATACCAGGAAGTACTTAATTTATTAAGCTACTGCTTTTCTTATTCTCAGTGGAGATATTTACTGACAAACAGCTACCTATGCAGCATTTTCATGTCGTTCCTAAATGAGCTTTTATCTCTCTCCCCTCACCACAAATCAGATTCTTCTGAGGAGTTCCCAGTACATTGTCCTTTCCCCTGTGTAATTACCTTAACAAGCTTCAGCTGTTTTTATTCTCAGAAGGTTTACTCCCTGATATATAGCTGCCTACCCCCTTCGTAAGTGCAGGTCCTAAATGAGCTTTTTTCTCTGTTCCCTCACCACAAATCAGATTCTTCTGAGGAGTTCCCAGTACATTATCATTTACCCTGTGTAATTACCTTAACAAGCTCCAGTTATTTTTATTCTCAGAAGTTTTACTCCCTGATAGACAGCTGCCTACCCCCTTCGTAATAGCAGGTCCTAGATGAGCTTTTTTCTCTGTTCCCTCACCACAATCCAGATTCTTTTGGGGAGTTACCAGTACAGTAACCATACCAGGAAGTACTTAATTTATTAAGCTACTGCTTTTCTTAATCTCAGTGGAGATATTTACTGATAAAGAGCTACATACGCAGCATGTTCATGTCGTTCCTAAATGAGCTTTTATCTCTCTACTCTCACCACAAATCAGATTCTTCTGAGTAGTTCCCAGTACTTTATCCTTTCCCCTGTGTAATTACCTTAACAAGCTCCAGCTGTTTTTATTCTCAGAAGGTTTACTCCCTGATATACAGCTGCCTACCCCCTTCGTAATTGCAGGTCCTAAATGAGCTTTTTTCTCTGTTCCCTCACCACAAATCAGATTCTTGTGAGGAGTTCCCAGTACATTATCATTTCCCCTGTGTAATTACCTTAACAAGCTGCAGCTGTTTTTATTCTCAGAAGGTTTACTCACTGATATACAGCTGACTACCCCCTTCGTAAGTGCAGGTCCTAAATGAGCTTTTTTCTCTTTTCCTCACCACAATCCAGATTCTTTTGGGTAGTTACCAGTACAGTAACCAAACCAGGAAGTACTTAATTTATTAAGCTAATGCTTTTCATAATCTCAGTGGAGATATTTACTGATAAACAGATACCTAGGCAGCATGTTCATGTCGTTCCTAAATGAGCTTTTATCTCTCTCCCCTCACCACAAATCAGATTCTTCGGAGGAGTTCCCAGTACATTATCCTTTCCCCTGTTTAATTACCTTAACAAGCTCCAGCTGTTTTAATTCTCAGAAGGTTTACTCCCTGATATACAGCTGCCTACCCCCTTCGTAAGTGCAGGTCCTAAATGAGCTTTTTTCTCTGTTCTCTCACCACAATCCAGATTCTTTTGGGGAGTTACCAGTACAGTAACCATACCAGGAAGTACTTAATTCAATAAGTTACTGCTTTTCTTAATCTCAGTGGAGATATTTACTGATAAACAGCTACCTACGCAGCATGTTCATGTCGTTCTTAAAGAGCTTTTATCTCTCTCCACTCACCACAAATCAGATTCTTCTGAGGAGTTCCCAGTACATTATCCTTTCCCCTGTGTAATTACCTTAACAAGCTCCAGCTGTTTTTTTTCTAAGAAGTTTTACTCCCTGATATACAGCTGCCTACACCCTTCGTAAGTGCAGGTCCTAAATGAGCTTTTTTCTCTTTCCCTCACCACAATCCAGATTCTTTTGGGTAGTTACCAGTACAGTAACCAAACCAGGAAGTACTTAATTTATTAAGCTAATGCTTTTCTTAATCTCAGTGGAGATATTTACTGATGAACCGCTACCTAGGCAGCATTTTCATGTCGTTCCTAAATGAGCTTTTATCTCTCTCCCCTCACCACAATCAGATTCTTCAGAGGAGTTCCCAGTACATTATCCTTTCCCCTGTGTAATTATATTAACAAGCCCCAGCCGTTTTTACTCTCAAAAGGGATACTCCCTGATATACAGCTGCCTAGCCCCTTCGTAAGTGCAGGTCCTAAATGAGCTTTTTTCTCTGTTCCCTCACCACAATCCAGATTCTTTTGGGGAGTTACCAGTACAGTAACCATACCAGGAAGTACTTAATTTATTAAGCTACTGCTTTCCTTAATCTCAGTGGAGATATTTACTGATAAACAGCTACCTACACAGCATGTTCATGTCGTTCCTAAATGAGATTTTATCTCTCTCCCCTCACCACAAATCAGATTCTTCTGAGGAGTTCCCAGTACATTATCCTTTCCCCTGTGTAATTACCTTAACAAGCTTCAGCTGTTTTTATTCTCAGAAGGTTTACTCCCTGATATATAGCTGCCTACCCCCTTCGTAAGTTCAGGTCCTAAATGAGCTTTTTTCTCTGTTCCCTCACCACAAATCAGATTCTTCTAAGGAGTTCCCAGTACATTATCCTTTCCCCTGTGTAATTACCTTAACAAGCTCCAGCTGTTTTTATTCTCAGAAGGTTTACTCCCTGATATACAGCTGCCTACCTCCTTCGTGAGTGCAGGTCCTAAATGAGCTTTTTTCTCTGTTCCCTCACCACAATCCAGATTCTTTGGGGAGTTATCAGTACAGTAACCATACCAGGAAGTACTTAATTTATTAAGCTACTGCTTTTCTTAATCTCAGTGGAGATATTTACTGATAAACAGCTACCTACGCAGCATGTTCATGTCATTCCTTAATGACCTTTTATCTCTCTCCCCTCAAAACAAATCAGATTCTTCTGAGGAGTTCCCAGTACATTATCCTTTCCCCAGTGTAATTACCTTAAAAAGTTCCAGCTGTTTTTTGTCTAAGAACGGATACTCCCTGATATACAGCTGCCTACCCCTTCGTAAGTGCAGGTCCTAAATGACCTTTTTTCTCTGTTTCCTCACCTCAATCCAGATTCTTTTGGGGAGTTACCAGTACAGTAACCATACCAGGAGGTACTTAATTTATTAAGCTACTGCTTTTCTTAATCTCAGTGGAGATATTTACTGATAAACAGCTACCTACGCAGCATGTTCATGTCGTTCCTAAATGAGCTTTTATCTCTCTCCCCTCACCACAAATCAGATTCTTCTGAGGAGTTCCCAGTACATTATCCTTTTCCCTGTGTAATTACCTTAAGAAGCTCCAGCTGTTTTTATTCTCATGTTTACTCCCTGATATACAGCTGCCTATCCCCTTCGTAAGTGCAGGTCCTAAATGAGCTTTTTTCTCTGTTCCCTCACCACAATCCAGATTCTTTTGGGGAGTTACCAGTACAGTAACCATACCAGGAAGTACGTAATTTATTAAGCTACTGCTTTTCTTAATCTCAGTGGAGATATTTACTGATAAACAGCTACCTACGCAGCATGTTCATGTCGTTCCTAAATGAGCTTTTATCTCTCTCCCCTCACCACAAATCAGATTCTTCTTTTTTTTTAAATTTTTTTTATTATTAATTAAGCAAAAAAAAATTTTTTTACACGGTGTTGTGCAATGAGAGTACAGTTACATAGTAGGGCAGTGTGTACCTTTCTTGTGATATCTTACAACCTGTTTTTCCATCCCTTGTCTAGGTCAGGTAGACCCATATGCAATTTACAATGTATCAAGCACATATACAGTGTTCACAGACTTGGTCTCTACTGTCTCTCCATCTCCCTTTGTTAACAGTCATATATCAGGGAGATCATGCCCCTTTGTTTTCTGTGTTCTAGGCTTGTCTCGCTCAACATTATTTGTTCGATTTCTGACCATTTCCCTGCGTATAACAGTATTTCACCATTCCTAATCGCTATGTAGTATTCCATTGTGTATAAGTACCATATTTTTTGGATCCATTCATCTGTGGAGGGGCATCTGGGTTGTTTCCAAATTTTGGCTATTGTGAATTGTGCCGCAATAAACATGGAAGTACAAATGTCCTTTTGATATCTTGGGTTTTGCTGTTTAGGATAGATGCCTAGGAGTGGTATGGCTGGGTCATAGGGTAGGTCTATATTGAGCTTTTTGAGAAACCTCCATACTGTTCTCCAAAGTGGTTGTACTAATTTGCACTCCCACCAACAATGGAGAAGGGTTCCTCTTTCCCCACAGCCCCTCCAGCATTTGTTGTTTCCTGAGTTCAGAGTATAGGCCATTCTAACTGGGCTGAGGTGGTATCTCAGGGTTGTTTTTATTTGCATTTCCTTTACTAGCAGGGATGTTGAGCATTTCCTCATGTGTTTCTTTGCCATTTTTATATCTTCTCTTGTGAAGTCTCTCTTTAGCTCTTTTGCCCATTTCCTAATAGGTTTATTGGGCTTGGAGGGGCTTAGTTTTTTGAGTTCTCTGTAGATGACAGATATCAGGCCTTTGTCTGTTGCTGTGCTGGTAAATATCCTTTCCCATATCGTTGGCTGTCTTTCTATTTTGGTGGCTATGACCTTAGCTGTGCAGAAACTTTTTAATTTGTAGTAGTCCCATTTGTTGAGTCTTTCCCCTATTTGTTGTGCCCCTGGGACTCTATTCAGGAAGTTCCTTCCTGTGCCTATAAGTTCTAGTGTCTTTCCTACTCTGTCCTTCAGTAGTTTCAAGGATTCAGGTCTGATGTTGAGGTCCTTGATCCATTTTGAGTTGATCTTGGTGCATGGTGATAGGCTTGGGTCTACTTTGAGTTTTCTGCATATGGCTGCCCAGTTCTCCCAGCACCAGTAGTTGAAGAGGCTATGTTTATTCCATTGTATGTCTTTAGCTCCTTTGTCGAATATCAGTTTGCTGTAAGAGTGCGGTTTTATTTCTGGGTCTTCAATTCTAATCCACTGGTCTTCCGATCTGTTTTTATACCAATACCATGCTGTTTTTGTTATGATGGCCTTGTAGTAGAGCTTGAAGTCTGGTATGGTGATACCTCCTGCACTATGTTTTTTGCCTAGAATTGCTTTGGCTATTCTAGTTTTTTTGCTGTTCCATATGAATTTATGGACTGGTTTCTCTATTTCAGTGAAGAATGTGGCTGGGATTTTGATTGGTATTGCATTGAATTTGTATAACAATTTGGGCAATATGGCCATTTTCACTATATTGATTCTGCCTACCCATGAGCATGGGAGGTCTTTCCATCTCCTTGTGTCTTCTTTGATTTCCCTTATTAGATTTTTGTAGTTTTCATTGAATAGGTCCGTCACGTCCTTGGTTAAGTTGATCCCTAGGTACTTTATTCTTTTTTTGGCTACTGTAAATGGAATTGTTTCCATAATTTCCTTTTCTGTTTGTCTATTGCTGGTGTACAGAAAAGCTGCTGACTTTTGTGGATTGATTTTGTATCCTGCTACTTTGCCAAATTGGTTTATTAGATGTAGGAGTTTGGGTACTGAGTTTTTTGGGTCCTTGAGATATAAGATCATGTCGTCTGCGAATAGGGATAACTTGATTTCTTCCTTGCCGACGTGGATCCCTTTGATGTCCTCCTCTTGCCTTATTGCTATGGCTAGGGATTCCAGCACTATGTTGAACAGAAGTGGGGAGAGTGGGCATCCTTGTCTTGTTCCTGTGTTTAGGGGGAATGATTTAAGTTTCTCTCCATTTAATATGATATTAGCAGTTGGTCTGTTGTATATGGCTTTTATTGTTTTGAGGAATGTTCCATCTATTCCTGTTCTCTCCAAAGCTTTTAATAGGTATGGATGTTGTATTTTGTCGAAGGCTTTTTGGGCATCAACTGAGATAACAATGTGATTCTTGATTTTAGTTCTGTTTATGTGGTGAATTACATTGATTGATTTACGGATGTTGAACCATCCTTGTGACTGAGGGATGAAGCCTAATTGGTCATGATGTATGATATTCTTAATCAGTTTCTGGATCCTGTTAGCTAATATTTTATTGAGAAGCTTTGCATCTGTGTTCATTAGTGATATTGGTCTGTAGTTCTCTTTTTTTGTTGGATCTTTGCCTGGTTTGGGGATGAGTATGATATTAGCTTCATAGAATGAGTTCGGGATTTCTCCCTCCGTTTCTATTTCGCGGAAGAGTTTGAGGAGTATTGGAATTAGCTCCTCACTAAAGGTTTTGTAGAATTCATTGGTGAATCCATCTGGGCCTGGGCTCTTCTTAGTAGGGAGGTTCTTGATTACCTCTTGTATCTCACTGTAAGTTATTGTTTATTTAGTTGACTTATTTCTTCTTGGTTCAGTTTGGGCAGTTTGTACTTCTCTAAGAATTGATCCATTTCTGTAAAATTATTGTTTTTTGCTGAGTAGAGGTTTTGGAAATAGCTCCTTATGATTTTTTGAATATCGTGTGTACTTGTCGTAATTTTTCCTGTGGAGTCCCTGATTTTACGAATATGAGTCTCTTCTCTTCTTTTTTTTGTGAGTCTTGCAAGGGGCCTGTCAATTTTGTTTATTTTCTCAAAGAACCAGCATTTAGTCTTATTTATTTGTTGAATGGTCTTTCTATTTTCAATCAGATTTATCTCTTCTTTAATCTTTGTAATCTCTCCCCTCCTAGTCGTTTTAGATTCTGTCATTTCTTGTTTCTCCAGTTGTTTTAGTTTCATCGTGAGTGTATTCACCTGCTCTGCTTCCATTCTTTTAATGTGGGTACTGAGTGCAATGATCTTGCCCCTCAGTACTGCCTTAGCTGTGTCCCATAGGTTTCTTTGTGATGTGTTTTCTTTGTCATTGTGGCTTATGAATTCCTTGATTTCATCTTTAATTTGATCTGTGGCCCAAGTGTTGGATAGCAGCGTGGGGTTTAGCCTCCAAGAGTGTGTATAGGCTCTGTGGTATCCTTTGTTGTTGAGGGTTAACTTTAATCCACTGTGATCAGATATAATACATGGGATGATGTCAATACTTTTGTATTTGCTGAGGTTCTTTGTGTGGGCTATGACGTGGTCTATTTTGGAATATGATCCATGGGCTGCTGAAAAGAAGGTGTATTGGGTCTCTGTAGTGTGGAAGGTTCTATATAGGTCTATTAGATCCATTTGGGAAATGGTGTTATTTAGGTCCTCAGCTCCCTTACTAATCCTCTGGGTGTTGGATCTGTCTATTGGAGAGAGAGGAGTATTAAAGTCACCCACTATGATTGTGTTTGCATCTATCTTGCTCTGTAATTCTGTGAGAATTTGCTTGACATATGTCGGGCCTCTTTTGTTCGGTGAGTATACATTTATTCTCAGAAGGTTTACTCCCTGATATACAGCTGCCTACCCCCCTTCGTAAGTGCAGGTCCTAAATGAGCTTTTTTCTCTCTTCCCTCACCACAATCCAGATTCTTTTGGGAGTTACCAGTACAGTAACCATACAAGGAAATACTTAATTTATTAAGCTACTGCTTTTCTTAATCTCAGTGGAGATATTTACTGATAAACAGCTAACTACGCAGCATGTTCATGTCGTTCCTAAATGAGCTTTTATCTCTCTCCCCTCACCACAAATCAGATTCTTCTGAGGAGTTCCCAGTACATTATGCCTTTCCCCTGTGTAATTACCTTAACAAGCTCCAGCTGTTTTTATTCTCAGAAGGTTTACTCACTGATATATAACTGCCTACCCCCTTCGTAAGTGCAGGTCTTAAATGAGCTTTTTTCTCTGTTCCCTCACCACAATCCGGATTCTTTTGGGGAGTTACCAGTACAGTAACCATATCAGGAATTAGGTAATTTATTAAGATACTGCTTTTCTTAATCTCAGTGGAGATATTTACTGATAAACAGCTACCTACGCAGCATGTTCATATCGTTCCTAAATGAGATTTTATCTCTCTCCCCTCACCACAAATCAGATTCTTCTGAGGAGTTCCCAGTACATTATCCTTTCCCCTGTGTAATTACCTTAACAAGCTCCAGCTGTTATTATTCTCAGAAGGTTTACTCCCTGATATACAGCTGCCTACCGCCTTCGTAAGTGCAGGTCCTAAATGAGCTTTTTTCTCTCTTCCCTCACCACAATCCAGATTCTTTTGGGGAGTTACCAGTACAGTAACCATACAAGGAAATACTTAATTTATTAAGCTACTGCTTTTCTTAATCTCAGTGGAGATATTTACTGATAAACAGCTACCTACGCAGCATGTTCATGTCGTTCCTAAATGAGCTTTTATCTCTCTCCCCTCACCACAAATCAGATTCTTCTGAGGAGTTCCCAGTACATTATCCTTTCCCCTGTGTAATTACTTAACAAGCTCCAGCTGTTTTTATTCTCAGAAGGTTTACTCACTGATATATAACTGCCTACCCCCTTCGTAAGTGCAGGTCTTAAATGAGATTTTTTCTCTGTTCCCTCACCACAATCCAGATTCTTTTGGGGAGTTACCAGTACAGTAACCATATCAGGAAGTAGGTAATTTATTAAGATACTGCTTTTCTTAATCTCAGTGGAGATATTTACTGATAAACAGCTACCTACGCAGCATGTTCATATCGTTCCTAAATGAGATTTTATCTCTCTCCCCTCACCACAAATCAGATTCTACTGAGGAGTTCCCAGTACATTATCCTTTCCCCTGTGTAATTACCTTAACAAGCTCCAGCTGTTATTATTCTCAGAAGGTTTACTCCCTGATATACAGCTGCCTACCGCCTTCGTAAGTGCAGGTCCTAAATGAGCATTTTTTCTCTGTTCCCTAACCACAATCCAGATTCTTTTGAGGAGTTACCAGTACAGTAACCATACCAGGAAGTACTTAATTTATTAAGCTACTGCTTTTCTTAATCTCAGTGGAGATATTTACTGATAAACAGCTACCTACGCATCATGTTCCTGTCGTTCCTAAATGAGCTTTTATTTCTCTCCCCTCACCACAAATCAGATTCTTCTGAGGAGTTCCCAGTACATTATCCTTTCCCCTGTGTAATTACCTTAACAAGCTCCAGCTGTTTTTATTCTCAGGCTTACTCCCTGATATACAGCTGCCTACACCCTTCGTAAGTGCAGGTCCTAAATGAGCTTTTTTCTCTGTTCCCTCACCACAATCCAGATTCTTTTGGGGAGTTACCAGTACAGTAACCATACCAGGAAGTACTTAATTTATTGAGCTACTGCTTTTCTTAATCTGAGTGGAGATATTTACAGATAAACACCTACGTACGCAGCATGTTCATGTCGTTCATAAATGAGCTTTTATCTCTGTCCCCTCACCACAAATCAGATTCTTCTGATGAGTTCCCAGTACATTATCCTTTCCCCTGTGTAATTACCTTAACAAGCTCGAGCTGTTTTTATTCTCAGAAGCGGTACTCCCTGATATACAGCTGCCTACCCCCTTCGTAAGTGCAGGTCCTAAATGAGCTTTTTTCTCTGTTCCCTCACCAGAATCCAGATTTTTTGGGGAGTTACCAGTAAAGTAACCATACCAGGAAGTACTTAATTTATTAAGCTACTGCTTTTCTTAATCTCAGTGGAGATATTTACTGATAAACAGCTACCTATGCAGCATGTTCATGTCGTTCCTAAATGAGCTTTTATCTCTCTTCCCTCACCACAAATCAGATTCTTCTGAGGAGGTCCCAGTACATTATCCTTTCCCCAGTGTAATTACCTTAACAAGCTCCAGCTTTTTGTATTCTCAGAAGGTTTACTCCCTGATATACAGCTGCCTACCACCTTCGTAAGTGCAGGTCCTAAATGAGCTTTTTTCTCTTTCCCTCACCACAATACAGATTCTTTTGAGGAGTTACCAGTACAGTAACCAAACCAGGAAGTACTTAATTTATTAAGCTACTGCTTTTCTTAATCTCAGTGGAGATATTTACTGATAAACTGTTACCTATGCAGTATTTTCATGTCGTTCCTAATTGAGCTTTTATCTCTCTCACCTCACCACAAATCAGATTCTTCTGAGGTTTTCCCAGTACATTATCCTTTACCCTGTGTAATTACCTTGACAAGCTCCAGCTGTTTATATTCTCAGAAGGGATACTCCCTGATATACAGCTGCCTACCCCCTTCGTAAGTGCAGGTCCTAAATGAGCTTTTTTCTCTGTTCCCTCACCACAAATCAGATTCTTGTGAGGAGTTCCCAGTACATTATCCTTTCCCCTGTGTAATTACCTTAACAAGCTGCAGCTGTTTTTATTCTCAGAAGGTTTACTCCCTGATATACAGCTGCCTACCCCCTTCGTAAGTGCAGGTCCTAAATGAGCTTTTTTCCCTGTTCTCTCACCACAATCCAGATTCTTTTGGGAGTTACCAGTACAGTAACCATACCAGGAAGTACTTAATTCAATAAGTTACTGCTTTTCTTAATCTCAGTGGAGATATTTACTGATAAACAGCTACCTACGCAGCATGTTCATGTCGTTCCTAAAGAGCTTTTATCTCTCTCCACTCACCACAAATCAGATTCTTCTGAGGAGTTCCCATTACATTATCCTTTCCCCTGTGTAATTACCTTAACAAGCTCCAGCTGTTTTTTTTCTAAGAAGGGATACTCCCTGATATACAGCTGCCTACTCCCTTCGTAAGAGCAGGTCCTAAATGAGCTTTTTTCTCTTTCCCTCACCACAATACAGATTCTTTGAGGAGTTACCAGTATATTAACCAAACGAGGAAGTACTTAATGTATTAAGCTACTGCTTTTCTTAATCTCAGTGGAGATATTTACTGATAAACTGCTACCTATGCAGCATTTTCATGTCGTTCCTAATTGAGCTTTTATCTCTCTCCCCTAACCACAAATCAGATTCTTCTGAGGTTTTCCCAGTACATTATCCTTTCCCCTGTGTAATTACCTTAACAAGCTCCAGCTGTTTATATTCTCAGAAGGGATACTCCCTGATATACAGCTGCCTAGCCCCTTCGTAAGTGCAGGTCATAAATGAGCTTTTTTCTCTGTTCCCTCACCACAATCCAGATTCTTTTGGGTAGTTACCAGTACAGTAACTAAACCAGGAAGTACTTAATTTATTAAGCTAATGCTTTTCTTATTCTCAGTGGAGATATTTACTGATAAAAAGCTACCTAGGCAGCATTTTCATGTCGTTCCTAAATGAGCTTTTATCTCTCTCCCCTCACCACAAATCAGATTCTTTGAGGAGTTCCCAGTACATTATCCCTTCCCCTGTGTAATTACCTTAGCAAGCTTCAGCTGTTTTTATTCTCAGAAAGTTTACTCCCTGATATATAGCTGCCTACCCCCTTCGTAAGTGCAGGTCCTAAATGAGCTTTTTTCTCTGTTCCCTCACCACAATACAGATTCTTTTGGGAGTTACCAGTACAGTAACCATACCAAGAAGTACTTAATTTATTAAGCTACTTCTTTTCTTAATCTCAGTGGAGATATTTACTGATAAACAGCTACCTTTGCAGCATTTTCATGTCGTTCCTAAATGAGCTTTTATCTCTCTCCCCTCAC
>NW_025961968.1:0-26744 GCF_023159225.1 Perognathus longimembris pacificus | reverse complement strand
TATCCTTTCCCCTGTGTAATTACCTTAACAAGCTCCAGCTGTTTTTATTCTCAGAAGGTTTACTCCCTGACATACAGCTGCCTACCCCCTTCGTAAGTGCAGGTCCTAAATGAGCTTTTTTCTCTGTTCCCTCACCACAATCCAGATTCTTTTGGGGAGTTACCAGTACAGTAACCATACCAGGAAGAACTTAATTTATTAGGCTACTGCTTTTCTTAATCTCAGTGGAGATATTTACTGATAAACAGCTACCTACGCAGCATGTTCATGACGTTCCTAAATGAGCTTTTTTCTCTGTTCCCTCACCACAATCCAGATTATTTTGGGGAGTTACCAGTACAGAATCCATACCAGGAAGTACTTAATTTATTAAGCTACTGCTTTTCTTAATCTCAGTGGAGATATTTACTGATAAACAGCTACGTATGCAGCATGTTTATGTCGTTCCTAAATAAGCTTTTATCTCTCTCCCCTCACCATAAATCAGATTCTTCTGAGGAGTTCCCAGTACATTATCCTTTCCCCTGTGTAATTACCTTAACAAGCTCCAGCTGTTTTTATTCTCAGAAGGTTTACTCCCTGATATACAGCTGCCTACCCCCTTCGTAAGTGCAGGTCCTAAATGAGCTTTTTTCTCTGTTCCCTCACCACAATCCAGATTCTTTTGGGGACTTACCAGTACAGTAACAATACCAGGAAGTACTTAATTTATTAAGCTACTGCTTTTCTTAATCTCAGTGGAGATATTTACTGATAAACAGCTACCTACGCAGCATGTTCATGTCGTTCCTAAATGAGCTTTTATCTCTCTCCCTTCATCACAAATCAGATTCTTCTGAGGAGTTCCCAGTATATTATCCTTTCACCTGTGTAATTAACTTAACAAGCTCCAGCTGTTTTTATTCTCAGAAGGTTTACTCCCTGATATACAGCTGCCTACCCCCTTGGTAAGTGCATGTCCTAAATGAGTTTTTTCTCTGTTCCATCACCACAATCCAGATTTTTTTGGGGTGTTACCAGTACAGTAACCACACCAGGAAGTACTTAATTTATTAAGCTACTGCTTTTCTTAATCTCAGTGGAGATATTTACTGATAAACAGCTACCTACGCAGCATGTTCATGTCGTTCCTAAATGAGCTTTTATCTCTCTCCCCTCACCACAAATCAGATTCTTCTGAGGGGTTCCCAGTACATTATCCTTTCCCCTGTGTAATTACCTTAACAAGCTCCAGCTGTTTTTATTCTCAGAAGGTTTACTCCCTGATATACAGCTGCCTACCCCCTTCGTAAGTGCAGGTCCTAAATGAGCTTTTTTCTCTGTTCCCTCACCACAATCCAGATTCTTTTGGGGAGTTACCAGTACAGTAACAATACCAGGAAGTACTTAATTTATTAAGCTACTGCTTTTCTTAATCTCAGTGGAGATATTTACTGATAAACAGCTACCTACGCAGCATGTTCATGTCGTTCCTAAATGAGCTTTTATCTCTCTCCCTTCATCACAAATCAGATTCTTCTGAGGAGTTCCCAGTATATTATCCTTTCACCTGTGTAATTAACTTAACAAGCTCCAGCTGTTTTTATTCTCAGAAGGTTTACTCCCTGATATACAGCTGCCTACCCCCTTGGTAAGTGCATGTCCTAAATGAGTTTTTTCTCTGTTCCATCACCACAATCCAGATTTTTTTGGGGTGTTACCAGTACAGTAACCACACCAGGAAGTACTTAATTTATTAAGCTACTGCTTTTCTTAATCTCAGTGGAGATATTTACTGATAAACAGCTACCTACGCAGCATGTTCATGTCGTTCCTAAATGAGCTTTTATCTTTCTCCCCTCACCACAAATCAGATTCTTCTGAGGGGTTCCCAGTACATTATCCTTTCCCCTGTGTAATTACCTTAACAAGCTCCAGCTGTTTTTATTCTCAGAAGGTTTACTCCCTGATATACAGCTGCCTACCCCCTTCGTAAGTGCAGGTCCTAAATGAGCTTTTTTCTCTGTTCCCTCACCACAATCCAGATTCTTTTGGGGAGTTACCAGTATAGTAACCATACCAGGAAGTACTTAATTTATTAAGCTACTGCTTTTCTTAATCTCAGTGGAGATATTTACTGATAAACAGCTACCTAGGCAGCATGTTCATTTCGTTCCTAAATGAGCTTTTATCTCTCTCCCCTCACCACAAATCAGATTATTCTGAGGATTTCCCAGTACCTTATCCTTTCCCCTTTGTAATTACCTTAACAAGCTCCAGCTGTTTTTATTCTCAGAAGGTTTACTCCCTGATATACAGCTGCCTACCCCCTTCGTAAGTGCAGGTCCTAAATGAGCTTTTTTCCTGTTCCCTCACCACAATCCAGATTCTTTTGGAGTTACCAGTACAGTAACCATACCAGGAAGTACTTAATTTATTAAGCTACTGCTTTTCTTAACCTCAGTGGAGATATTTACTGATAAACAGCTACCTACGCAGCATGTTCATGTCGTTCCTAAATGAGCTTTTTTCTCTGTTCCCTCACCACAATCGAGATTCTTTTGGGGAGTTACCAGTACAGTATCCATACTAGGAAGTAATTAATTTATTAAGCTACTGCTTTTCTTAATCTCAGTGGAGATATTTACTGATAAACAGCTACGTATGCAGCATGTTCATGTCGTTTCTAAATGAGGTTTTTCCTCTGTTCCCTCACCACAATCCAGATTCTTTTGGGGAGTTACCAGTACAGTATCCATACCAGGAAGTACTTAATTTATTAAGCTACTGTTTTTCTTAATCTCAGGGGAGATATTTACTGATAAACAGCTACCTACGCAGCAAGTTCATGTCGTTCCTAAATGAGCTTTAGTCTCTCTCCCCTCACCACAAATAAGATTCTTCTGAGGAGTTCCCAGTACATTATCCTTTCCCCTGTGTAATTACCTTAACAAGCTCCAGCTGTTTTTATTCTCAGAAGGTTTACTCCCTGATATACAGCTGCCTACCCCCTTCGTAAGTGCAGGTCCTAAATGAGCTTTTTTCTCTGTTCCCTCACTACAATCCAGATTCTTTTGGGGAGTTACAAGTACAGTAACCATACCAGGAAGTACTTAATTTATTAAGCTACTGCTTTTCTTAATCTCAGTGGAGATATTTACTGATAAACAGCTACCTACGCAGCATGTTCACGTCGTTCCTAAATGAGCTTTTATCTCTCTCCCCTCACCACAAATCAGATTCTGCTGAGGAGTTCCCAGTACATTATCCTTTCCCCTGTGTAATTACCTTAACAAGCTCCAGCTGTTTTTATTCTCAGAAGGTTTACTCCCTGATATACAGCTGCCTACCCCCTTCGTAAGTGCAGGTCCTAAATGAGCTTTTTTCTCTGTTCCCTCACCACAATCCAGAGTATTTTGGGGAGTTACCAGTACAGTAACCATACCAGGAAGTACTTTATTTATTAAGCTACTGCTTTTCTTAATCACAGTGGAGATATTTACTGATAAACAGCTACCTACGCAGCATGTTCATGTCGTTCCTAAATGAGCTTTTATCTCTCTCCCCTCACCACAAATCAGATTCTTCTGAGGAGTTCCCAGTACATTATCCTTTCACCTGTGTAATTAACTTAACAAGCTCCAGCTGTTTTTATTCTCAGAAGGTTTACTCCCTGATATACAGCTGCCTACCCCCTTCGTAAGTGCATGTCCTAAATGAGTTTTTTCTCTGTTCCCTCACCACAATCCAGATTTTTTTGGGGTGTTACCAGTACAGTAACCATACCAGGAAGTACTTAATTTATTAAGCTACTGCTTTTCTTAATCTCAGTGGAGATATTTACTGATAAACAGCGACCTACGCAGCATGTTCATGTCGTTCCTAAATGAGCTTTTATCTCTCTCCCCTCACCACAAATCAGATTTTTCTGAGGAGTTCCCAGTACATTATCCTTTCCCCTGTGTAATTACCTTAACGAGCTCCAGCTGTTTTTATTCTCAGAAGGTTTACTCCCTGATATACAGCTGCCTACCCCCTTCGTAAGTGCAGGTCTTAATGAGCTTTTTTCTCTGTTCCCTCACTACAATCCAGATTCTTTTGGGGAGTTACAAGTACAGTAACCATACCAGGAAGTACTTAATTTATTAAGCTACTGCTTTTCTTAATCTCAGTGGAGATATTTACTGATAAACAGCTACCTACGCAGCATGTTCACGTCATTCCTAAATGAGCTTTTATCTCTCTCCCCTCACCACAAATCAGATTCTGCTGAGGAGTTCCCAGTACATTATCCTTTCCCCTGTGTAATTACCTTAACAAGCTCCAGCTGTTTTTATTCTCAGAAGGTTTACTCCCTGATATACAGCTGCCTACCCCCTTCGTAAGTGCAGGTCCTAAATGAGCTTTTTTCTCTGTTCCCTCACCACAATCCAGATTATTTTGGGGAGTTACCAGTACAGTAACCATACCAGGAAGTACTTAATTTATTAAGCTACTGCTTTTCTTAATCACAGTGGAGATATTTACTGATAAACAGCTACCTACGCAGCATGTTCATGTCGTTCCTAAATGAGCTTTTATCTCTCTCCCCTCACCACAAATCAGATTCTTCTGAGGAGTTCCCAGTACATTATGCTTTCCCCTGTGTAATTACCTTAACAAGCTCCAGCTGTTTTTATTCTCAGAAGGTTTACTCCCTGATATACAGCTGCCTACCCCCTTCGTAAGTGCAGGTCCTAAATGAGCTTTTTTCTCTGTTCCCTCACCACAATCCAGATTCTTTTGGGGAGTTACTAGTACAGTAACCATACCAGGAAATTCTAATTTATTAAGCTACTGCTTTTCTTAAACTCAGTGGAGATATTTAATGATAAACAGCTACCTACGCAGCATGTTCATGTCGTTCCTAAATGAGCTTTTATCTCTCTCCCCTCACCACAAATCAGATTCTTCTGAGGAGTTCCCAGTACATTATCCTTTCCCCTGTGTTATTACCTTAACAAGGTCTAGGTGTTTTTATTCCCAGAAGGTTTACTCCCTGATATACATCGGCCTACCCCCATCGTAAGTGCAGGTCCTAAATGAGCTTTTTTCTCTGTTCCCTCACCACAATCCAGATTCTTTTGGGGAGTTACCAGTACAGTAACCATACCAGGAAGTACTTAATTTATTAAGCTACTGCTTTTCTTAATCTCAGTGGAGATCTTTACTGATAAACAGCTACCTACGCACCATGTTCTAGTCGTTCCTAAATGAGCTTTTTTCTCTGTTTCCTCACCACAATCCAGATTCTTTTGGGGAGTTACCAGTACAGTATCCATACCAGGAAGTACTTAATTTATTAAGCTACTGCTTTTCTTAATCTCAGTGGAGATTTTTATTGATAAACAGCTACGGATGCAGCATGTTCATGTCGTTCCTAAATGAGCTTTTATCTCTCTCCCCTCACGACAAATCAGATTCTTCTGAGGAGTTCCCAGTACATTATCCTTTCCCTGTGTAATTACCTTAACAAGCTCCAGCTGTTTTTATTCTCAGAAGGTTTACTCCCTGATATACAGGTGCATACCCCCTTCGTAATTGCAGGTCCTAAATGATCTTTTTTCTCTGTTCCCTCACCACAATCCAGATTCTTTTGGGGAGTTACCAGTACAGTAACCATACCAGGAAGTACTTAATATATTAAGCTACTGCTTTTCCTTATCTCAGTGGAGATATTTACTGAAAAATTGCTACCTACGCAGCATGTTCATGTCGTTCTAAATGAGCATTTATCTCTCTCCCCTCACCACAAATCAGATTCTTCTGAAGAGGTCCCAGTACATTATCCTTTCCCCTGTGTACAAACTCCAGCTGTTTTTATTCTCAGAAGGTTTAATCCCTGACATACAGCTGCCTACCCCCTTCGTAAGTGCAGGTACTAAATAAGCTTTTTTCTCTGTTCCCTCACCACAATCCAGGTTCTTTTGGGGAGTTACCAGTACAGTAACCATACCAGGAAGTACTTAATTTAGTAAGGTACTGCTTTTCTTAATCTCAGTGGAGATATTTACTGATAAACAGCTACCTACGCAGCACGTTCATGTCGTTCCTAAATGAGCTTTTATCTCTCTCCCCTCATCACAAATCAGATTCTTCTGAGGAGTTCCCAGTACATTATCCTTTCCCCTGTGTAATTACCTTAACAAGCTCCAGCTGTTTTTATTCTCAGAAGGTTTACTCCCTGATATACAGCTGCCTACCCCCTTCTTACTTGCCGGATCTAAATGATCTTTTTTCTCTTTCCCCTCACCACAATCCAGATTCTTATGGGGAGTTACCAGTACAGAATCCATACCAGGAAGTACTTAATTTATTAAGCTACTGCTTTTCTTAATCTCATTGGAGATATTTACTGATAAACAGCTACGTATGCAGCATGTTCATGTCGTTCCTAAATGAGCTTTTATCTCTCTCCCCTCACCACAAATCAGATTCTTCTGAGGAGTTCCCAGTACATTATCCTTTCCCCTGTGTAATTACCTTAACAAGCACCACTTGTTTTTATTCTCAGAATCGATACTCCCTGATATACAACTGCCTACCCCCTTCGTAAGAGCAGGTCCTAAATGAGCTTTTTTATCTGTTCCCTCACCACAATCCAGATTCTTTTGGGGAGTTACCAGTACAGTAACCATACCAGGAAGTACTTAATTTATTAAGCTACTGCTTTTCTTAATCTCAGTGGAGATATTTACTGATAAACTGCTACCTACGCATCATGTTCATGTCGTTCCTAAATGAGCTTTTTTCTCTGTTCCCTCACCACAATCCAGATTCTTTTGGGGAGTTACCAGTACAGTATCCATACCAGGAAGTACTTAATTTATTAAGCTACTGCTTTTCTTAATCTCAGTGGATATATTTACTGATAAACAGCTACGTATGCAGCATGTTCATGTCGTTCCTAAATGAGCTTTTATCTCTCTCCCCTCATCACGAATCAGATTCTTCTGAGGAGTTCCCAGTACATTATCCTTTCCCCTGTGTAATTATCTTAACAAGCTCCAGCTGTTTTTATTCTAAGAAGGTTTACTCCCTGATATACAGCTGCCTACCCTCTTCCTACTTGCCGGATCTAAATGAGCTTTTTTCTCTGTTCCCTCACCACAATCCAGATTCTTATGGGGAGTTACCAGTACAGAATCCATACCAGGAAGTACTTAATTTATTAAGCTACTGCTTTTCTTAATCTCAGTGGAGATATTTACTGATAAACAGCTACGTATGCAGCATGTTCATGTCGTTCCTAAATGAGCTTTTATCTCTCTCCCCTCACCACAAATCAGATTCTTCTGAGGAGTTCCCAATACATTATCCTTTCCCCTGCGTAATTACCTTAACAAGCCCCACCTGTTTTTATTCTCAGAATCGATACTCCCTGATATACAACTGCCTACCCCCTTCGTAAGTGCAGGTCCTAAATGAGCTTTTTTCTCTGTTCCCTCACCACAATCCAGATTCTTTTGGGGAGTTACCAGTACAGTAACCATACCAGGAAGTACTTAATTTATTAAGCTACTGCTTTTCTTAATCTCAGTGGAGATATTTACTGATAAACAGCTACCTATGCAGCAGGTTCATGTCGTTCCTAAATGAGCTTTTATCTCTCTCCTGTCACCACAAATCAAATCAGATTCTTCTGAGGAGTTCCCAGTACATTATCCTTTCCCCTGTGTAATTACCTTAACAAGCTCCAGCTGTTTTTATTATCAGAAGGTTTACTCCCTGATATACAGCTGCCTACCCATTTCGTAAGTGCAGGTCCTAAATGAGCTTTTTTCTCTGTTCCCTCACCACAATCCAGATTCTTTTGGGGAGTTACCAGTACAGTAACCATACCAGGAAGTACTTAATTTATTAAGCTACTCCTTTTCTTAATCTCAGTGGAGATATTTACTGATAAACAGCTACCTATGCAACATGTTCATGTCGTTCCTAAATGAGCTTTTATCTCTCTCCCCTCACCACAAATCAGATTCTTCTGAGGAGTTCCCAGTACATTATCCTTTCCCCTGTGTAATTACCTTAACAAGCTCCAGCTGTTTTTATTCTCAGAAGGTTTACTCCCTGACATACAGCTGCCTACCCCCTTCGTAAGTGCAGGTCCTAAATGAGCTTTTTTCTCTGTTCCCTCACCACAATCCAGATTCTTTTGGGAGTTACCAGTACAGTAACCATACCAGGAAGAACTTAATTTATTAAGCTACTGCTTTTCTTAATCTCAGTGGAGATATTTACTGATAAACAGCTACCTACGCAGCATGTTCATGACGTTCCTAAATGAGCTTTTTTCTCTGTTCCCTCACCACAATCCAGATTATTTTGGGGAGTTACCAGTACAGAATCCATACCAGGAAGTACTTAATTTATTAAGCTACTGCTTTTCTTAATCTCAGTGGAGATATTTACTGATAAACAGCTACGTATGCAGCATGTTTATGTCGTTCCTAAATGAGCTTTTATCTCTCTCCCCTCACCATAAATCAGATTCTTCTGAGGAGTTCCCAGTACATTATCCTTTCCCCTGTGTAATTACCTTAACAAGCTCCAGCTGTTTTTATTCTCAGAAGGTTTACTCCCTGATATACAGCTGCCTACCCCCTTCGTAAGTGCAGGTCCTAAATGAGCTTTTTTCTCTGTTCCCTCACCACAATCCAGATTCTTTTGGGGAGTTACCAGTACAGTAACAATACCAGGAAGTACTTAATTTATTAAGCTACTGCTTTTCTTAATCTCAGTGGAGATATTTACTGATAAACAGCTACCTACGCAGCATGTTCATGTCGTTCCTAAATGAGCTTTTATCTCTCTCCCTTCATCACAAATCAGATTCTTCTGAGGAGTTCCCAGTATATTATCCTTTCACCTGTGTAATTAACTTAACAAGCTCCAGCTGTTTTTATTCTCAGAAGGTTTACTCCCTGATATACAGCTGCCTACCCCCTTGGTAAGTGCATGTCCTAAATGAGTTTTTTCTCTGTTCCATCACCACAATCCAGATTTTTTTGGGGTGTTACCAGTACAGTAACCACACCAGGAAGTACTTAATTTATTAAGCTACTGCTTTTCTTAATCTCAGTGGAGATATTTACTGATAAACAGCTACCTACGCAGCATGTTCATGTCGTTCCTAAATGAGCTTTTATCTCTCTCCCCTCACCACAAATCAGATTCTTCTGAGGGGTTCCCAGTACATTATCCTTTCCCCTGTGTAATTACCTTAACAAGCTCCAGCTGTTTTTATTCTCAGAAGGTTTACTCCCTGATATACAGCTGCCTACCCCCTTCGTAAGTGCAGGTCCTAAATGAGCTTTTTTCTCTGTTCCCTCACCACAATCCAGATTCTTTTGGGGAGTTACCAGTATAGTAACCATACCAGGAAGTACTTAATTTATTAAGCTACTGCTTTTCTTAATCTCAGTGGAGATATTTACTGATAAACAGCTACCTAGGCAGCATGTTCATTTCGTTCCTAAATGAGCTTTTATCTCTCTCCCCTCACCACAATCCAGATTCTTTTGGGGAGTTACCAGTACCCTCACCATACCAGCAAGTACTTAATTTATTAAGCTACTGCTTTTCTTAATCTCAGTGGAGATATTTACTGATAAACTGCTACCTACGCAGCATGTTCATGTCGTTCCTAAATGAGGTTTTATCTCTCTCCCTTCATCACAAATCAGATTCTTCTGAAGAGTTCCCAGTATATTATCCTTTCACCTGTGTAATTTACTTAACAAGCTACAGCTGTTTTTATTCTCAGAAGGTTTACTCCCTGATATACAGCTGCCTACCCCCTTCGTAAGTGCATGTCCTAAATGAGTTTTTTCTCTGTTCCCTCACCACAATCCAGATTTTTTTGGGATGTTACCAGTACAGTAACCATACCAGGAAGTACTTAATTTATTAAGCTACTGTTTTTCTTAATCTCAGTGGAGATATTTACTGATAAACAGCTACCTACGCAGCATGTTCATGTCGTTCCTAAATGAGCTTTTATCTCTCTCCCCTCACCACAAATCAGATTCTTCTGAGGAGTTACCAGTACATTATCCTTTCCCCTGTGTAATTAATTTATTAAGCTACTGTTTTTCTTAATCTCAGATATTTACTGATAAACAGCTACCTACGCGTAAGTTCATGTCGTTCCTAAATGAGTTTTTTCTCTCTCCCCTCACCACAAATGCAGATTCTTCTGAGGAGTTCCCAGTACATTATCCTTTCCCCTGTGTAATTACCTTAACAAGCTCCAGCTGTTTTTATTCTCAGAAGGTTTACTCCCTGATATACAGCTGCCTACCCCCTTCGTAAGTGCAGGTCCTAAATGAGCTTTTTTCTCTGTTCCCTCACCACAATCCAGATTCTTTTGGGGAGTTCCCAGTACAGTAACCATACCAGGAAGTACTTAATTTATTAAGCTACTGCTTTTCTTAATCTCAGTGGAGATTTACTGATAAACAGCTACCTACGCAGCATGTTCAGTCGTTCCTAAATGAGCTTTTTTCTCTGTTCCCTCACCACAATCCAGATTCTGGGGAGTTACCAGTACAGTATCCAATACCAGGAAGTACTTAATTTATTAAGCTACTGCTTTTCTTAATCTCAGAATTTACTGATAAACAGCTACCTACGCAGCATGTTCATGTCGTTCCTAAATGAGCTTTTATCTCTCTCCCTCACCACAATCAGATTCTTCTGGAGTTCCCAGTACATAATCCTTTCACCTGTGTAATTACTTAACAAGCTCCAGCTGTTTTTATTCTCAGAAGGTTTACTCCCTGATATACAGCTGCCTACCCCCTTGTTCAGTGTTCCTAAATGAGTTTTTTCTCTGTTCCTCACCACAATCCAGATTCTTTGGGGAGTTACCAGTACAGTAACCACACCAGGAAGTACTTAATTTATTAAGCTACTGCTTTTCTTAATCTCAGTGGAGATATTTACTGATAAACAGCTACCTACGCAGCATGTTCATGTCGTTCCTAAATGAGCTTTTATCTCTCTCCCTCACCACAAATCAGATTCTTCTGAGGGGTTCCCAGTACATTAATCCTTTACCTGTGAAGTACTTAAACAAGCTCCAGCTGTTTTTATTCTCAGAAGGTTTACTCCCTGATATACAGCTGCCTACCCCCTTCGTGTCGTCCTAAATGAGCTTTTTTCTCTGTTCCCTCACCACAATCCAGATTTTTTGGGGAGTTACCAGTACATATCCATACCAGGAAGTACTTAATTTATTAAGCTACTGCTTTTCTTAATCTCAGTGGAGATATTTACTGATAAACAGCTACCTAGGCAGCATGTTCATTTGCGTTCCTAAATGAGCTTTTATCTCTCTCCCTCACCACAAATCAGATTCTTTCTGGGGAGTTCCCAGTACTTATCCTTTCCCCTTACTTAATTATTAACAAGCTCCAGCTGTTTTTATTCTCAGAAGGTTTACTCCCTGATATACAGCTGCCTACCCCCTTCGTAAGTGCAGGTCCTAAATGAGCTTTTTTCTGTTCCCTCACCACAATCCAGATTCTTTGCTGGAGTTACCAGTACAGTACCATACCAGGAAGTACTTAATTTATTAAGCTACTGTTTTTCTTCTCAGTGGAGATATTTACTGATAAACAGCTACCTACGCAGCATGTTCATGCGTTCCTAAATGAGCTTTTTTCTCTGTTCCCTCACCACAATCAGATTATTTTGGGGAGTTACCAGTACAGTATCCATACCAGGAAGTATTAATTTATTAAGCTACTGCTTTTCTTAATCTCAGTGGAGATATTTACTGATAAACAGCTACCTATGCAGCATGTTCATGTCGTTCCTAAATGAGCTTTTTCCTCTGTTCCCTCACCACAATCCAGATTCTTTGGGAGTTACCAGTACAGTATCCATACCAGGAAGTACTTAATTTATTAAGCTACTGTTTTTATTCTCAGGGGAGATATTTACTGATAAACAGCTACCTACGCGCAAGTGCATCGTTCCTAAATGAGTTTTTTCTCTGTTCCCTCACCACAATAAGATTTTTGGGGAGTTACCAGTACAGTATCCATACCAGGAAGTACTTAATTTACAAGCTACTGCTTTTCTTAATCTCAGTGGAGATTTACTGATAAACAGCTACCTACGCAGCATGTTCATGTCGTTCCTAAATGAGCTTTTTCTCTGTTCCCTCACCACAATCCAGATTCTTTTGGGGAGTTACAGTACAGTATCCATACCAGGAAGTACTTAATTTATTAAGCTACTGTTTCTTAATCTCAGTGGAGATATTTACTGATAAACAGCTACCTACCCATGTAAGTCAGGTTCCTAAATGAGCTTTTTCTCTCTCCCCTCACCACAAATCAGATATTTGCTGAGGAGTTCCCAGTACATTATCCTTTCCCCTGTGAAGTACTTAACAAGCTCCAGCTGTTTTTATTCTCAGAAGGTTTACTCCCTGATATACAGCTGCCTACCCCCTTCGTAAGTGCAGGTCCTAAATGAGCTTTTTTCTCTGTTCCCTCACCACAATCCAGATTCTTTTGGGAGTTACCAGTACAGTAACCATACCAGGAAGTACTTAATTTATTAAGCTACTGCTTTTCTTAATCTGGAGATATTTACTGATAAACAGCTACCTACGCAGCATGTTCAGTGCGTTCCTAAATGAGCTTTTATCTCTCTCCCCTCACCACAAATCAGATTCTTCTGAGGAGTTCCCAGTACATTATCCCACCTGTGTATTAACTTAACAAGCTCCAGCTGTTTTTATTCTCAGAAGGTTTACTCCCTGATATACAGCTGCCTACCCCCTTCGTAAGTGTTCCTAAATGAGTTTTTTCTCTGTTCCCTCACCACAATCCAGATTTTTTGGGGAGTTACCAGTACAGTAACCATACCAGGAAGTACTTAATTTATTAAGCTACTGCTTTTCTTAATCTCAGTGGAGATATTTACTGATAAACAGCTACCTACGCAGCATGTTCATGTCGTTCCTAAATGAGCTTTTATCTCTCTCCCCTCACCACAAATCAGATTCTTCTGAGGAGTTCCCAGTACATTATCCTTTCCCCTGTGTAATTACCTTAACAAGCTCCAGCTGTTTTTATTCTCAGAAGGTTTACTCCCTGATATACAGCTGCCTACCCCCTTCGTAAGTGCAGGTCCTAAATGAGCTTTTTTCTCTGTTCCCTCACCACAATCCAGATTCTTTTGGGGAGTTACCAGTACAGTAACCATACCAGGAAGTACTTAATTTATTAAGCTACTGCTTTTCTTAATCTCAGTGGAGATATTTACTGATAAACAGCTACCTACGCAGCATGTTCATGTCATTCCTAAATGAGCTTTTATCTCTCTCCCCTCACCACAAATCAGATTTCTGAGGAGTTCCCAGTACATTATCCTTTCCCCTGTGTAATTACCTTAACAAGCTCCAGCTGTTTTTATTCTCAGAAGGTTTACTCCCTGATATACAGCTGCCTACCCCCTTCGTAAGTGCAGGTCCTAAATGAGCTTTTTTCTCTGTTCCCTCACCACAATCCAGATTATTTTGGGGAGTTACCAGTACAGTAACCATACCAGGAAGTACTTAATTTATTAAGCTACTGCTTTTCTTAATCTCAGTGGAGATATTTACTGATAAACAGCTACCTACGCAGCATGTTCATGTCGTTTCCTAAATGAGCTTTTATCTCTCTCCCTCACCACAAATCAGATTCTTTTGGGGAGTTCCCAGTACATTATCCTTTCCCCTGTGTAATTACCTTAACAAGCTCCAGCTGTTTTTATTCTCAGAAGGTTTACTCCCTGATATACAGCTGCCTACCCCCTTCGTAAGTGCAGGTCCTAAATGAGCTTTTTTCTCTGTTCCCTCACCACAATAAGATTCTTTGGGGAGTTACCAGTACAGTATCCATCCCCTAGGAAGTAATTAATTTATTAAGCTACTGCTTTTCTTAATCTCAGTGGAGATATTTACTGATAAACAGCTACGTATGCAGCATGTTCATGTCGTTTCTAAATGAGTTTTTCCTCTGTTCCCTCACCACAATCCAGATTCTTTTGGGGAGTTACCAGTACAGTATCCATACCAGGAAGTACTTAATTTATTAAGCTACTGTTTTTCTTAATCTCAGGGGAGATATTTACTGATAAACAGCTACCTACGCAGCAAGTTCATGTCGTTCCTAAATGAGCTTTAGTCTCTCTCCCCTCACCACAAATAAGATTCTTCTGAGGAGTTCCCAGTACATTATCCTTTCCCCTGTGTAATTACCTTAACAAGCTCCAGCTGTTTTTATTCTCAGAAGGTTTACTCCCTGATATACAGCTGCCTACCCCCTTCGTAAGTGCAGGTCCTAAATGAGCTTTTTTCTCTGTTCCCTCACTACAATCCAGATTCTTTTGGGGAGTTACAAGTACAGTAACCATACCAGGAAGTACTTAATTTATTAAGCTACTGCTTTTCTTAATCTCAGTGGAGATATTTACTGATAAACAGCTACCTACGCAGCATGTTCACGTCGTTCCTAAATGAGCTTTTATCTCTCTCCCCTCACCACAAATCAGATTCTGCTGAGGAGTTCCCAGTACATTATCCTTTCCCCTGTGTAATTACCTTAACAAGCTCCAGCTGTTTTTATTCTCAGAAGGTTTACTCCCTGATATACAGCTGCCTACCCCCTTCGTAAGTGCAGGTCCTAAATGAGCTTTTTTCTCTGTTCCCTCACCACAATCCAGAGTATTTTGGGGAGTTACCAGTACAGTAACCATACCAGGAAGTACTTTATTTATTAAGCTACTGCTTTTCTTAATCACAGTGGAGATATTTACTGATAAACAGCTACCTACGCAGCATGTTCATGTCGTTCCTAAATGAGCTTTTATCTCTCTCCCCTCACCACAAATCAGATTCTTCTGAGGAGTTCCCAGTACATTATCCTTTCACCTGTGTAATTAACTTAACAAGCTCCAGCTGTTTTTATTCTCAGAAGGTTTACTCCCTGATATACAGCTGCCTACCCCCTTCGTAAGTGCAGGTCTTAATGAGCTTTTTTCTCTGTTCCCTCACTACAATCCAGATTCTTTTGGGGAGTTACAAGTACAGTAACCATACCAGGAAGTACTTAATTTATTAAGCTACTGCTTTTCTTAATCTCAGTGGAGATATTTACTGATAAACAGCTACCTACGCAGCATGTTCACGTCATTCCTAAATGAGCTTTTATCTCTCTCCCCTCACCACAAATCAGATTCTGCTGAGGAGTTCCCAGTACATTATCCTTTCCCCTGTGTAATTACCTTAACAAGCTCCAGCTGTTTTTATTCTCAGAAGGTTTACTCCCTGATATACAGCTGCCTACCCCCTTCGTAAGTGCAGGTCCTAAATGAGCTTTTTTCTCTGTTCCCTCACCACAATCCAGATTATTTTGGGGAGTTACCAGTACAGTAACCATACCAGGAAGTACTTAATTTATTAAGCTACTGCTTTTCTTAATCTCAGTGGAGATATTTACTGATAAACAGCTACCTACGCAGCATGTTCATGTCGTTCCTAAATGAGCTTTTATCTCTCTCCCCTCACCACAAATCAGATTCTTCTGAGGAGTTCCCAGTACATTATCCTTTAACCTGTGTAATTAACTTAACAAGCTCCAGCTGTTTTTATTCTCAGAAGGTTTACTCCCTGATATACAGCTGCCTACCCCCTTCGTAAGTGCATGTCCTAAATGAGTTTTTTCTCTGTTCCCTCACCACAATCCAGATTTTTGGGGTGTTACCAGTACAGTAACCATACCAGGAAGTACTTAATTTATTAAGCTACTGCTTTTCTTAATCTCAGTGGAGATATTTACTGATAAACAGCTACCTACGCAGCATGTTCATGTCGTTCCTAAATGAGCTTTTATCTCTCTCCCCTCACCACAAATCAGATTTTTCTGAGAGTTCCCAGTACATTATCCTTTCCCCTGTGTAATTACTTAACGAGCTCCAGCTGTTTTTATTCTCAGAAGGTTTACTCCCTGATATACTGCTGCCTACCCCCTTCGTAAGTGCAGGTCCTAAATGAGTTTTTTCTCTGTTCCCTCACCACAATGCAGATACTTTTGGGGAGTTACCAGTACAGTAACCATACCAGGAAGTACTTAATTTATTAAGCTACTGCTTTTCTTAATCTCAGTGGAGATATTTACTGATAAACAGCTACCTACGCAGCATGTTCATGTCGTTCCTAAATGAGCTTTTATCTCTCTCCCCTCACCACAAATCAGATTCTTTTGAGGAGTTCCCAGTACATTATCCTTTCCCCTGTGTAATTACCTTAACAAGCTCCAGCTGTTTTTATTCTCAGAAGGTTTACTCCCTGATATACTGCTGCCTACCCCCTTCGTAAGTGCAGGTCCTAAATGAGTTTTTTCTCTGTTCCCTCACCACAATGCAGATACTTTTGGGGAGTTACCAGTACAGTAACCATACCAGGAAGTACTTAATTTATTAAGCTACTGCTTTTCTTAATCTCAGTGGAGATATTTACTGATAAACAGCTACCTACGCAGCATGTTCATGTCGTTCCTAAATGAGCTTTTATCTCTCTCCCCTCACCACAAATCAGATTCTTTTGAGGAGTTCCCAGTACAGTATCCTTTCCCCTGTGTAATTACCTTAACAAGCTCCAGCTGCTTTTTTATTCTCAGAAGGTTTACTCCCTGATATACAGCTGCCTACCCTTCGTAAGTGCAGGTCCTAAATGAGCTTTTTTCTCTGTTCCCTCACCACAATCCAGATTCTTTTGGGGAGTGACCAGTACAGTAACCAAACCAGGAAGTACTTAATTTATTAAGCTACTGCTTTTCTTAATCTCATTGGAGATATTTACTGATAAACAGCTACCTACGCAGCATGTTCATGTCGTTCCTAAATGAGCTTTTTTCTCTGTTCCCTCACCACAATCCAGATTCTTTTGGGGAGTTACCAGTACAGTATCCATACCAGGAAGTACTTAATTTATTAAGCTACTGCTTTTCTTAATCTCAGTGGAGATATTTACTGATAAACAGCTACCTACGCAGCATGTTCATGTCGTTCCTAAATGAGCTTTTATCTCTCTCCCCTCACCACAAATCAGATTCTTCTGAGGAGTTCCCAGTACATTATACTTTCCCCTGTGTAATTACCTTAACAAGCTCCAGCTGTTTTTATTCTCAGAAGGTTTACTCCCTGATATACAGCTGCCTACCCTCTTCGTAAGTGCAGGTCCTAAATGAGCTTTTTCTCTGTTCCCTCACCACAATACAGATTCTTTTGGGGAGTAACCAGTACAGTAACCGTACCAGGAAGTACTTAATTTATTAAGCTACTGCTTTTCTTAATCTCAGTGAAGATATTTACTGATAAACAGCTACCTACGCAGCATGTTCATGTAGTTCCAAAATGAGCTTTTATCTCCCTCTCTTCACCACAAATCAGATAATTCTGAGGAGTTCCCAGTACATTATCCTTTCCCCTGTGTAATTACCTTAACAAGCTCCAGCTGTTTTTATTCTCAGAAGGTTTACTCCCTGATATACAGCTGCCTAAACCTTCGTAAGTGCAGGTCCTAAATGAGCTTTTTTCTCTGTTCCCTCACCTCAATCCAGATTCTTTTGGGGAGTTACCAGTACAGTAACCATACCAGGAAGTACTTAATTTATAAGCTACTGCTTTTCTTAATCTCAGTGGAGATATTTACTGATAAACAGCTACCTACGCAGCATGTTCATGTCGTTCCTAAATGAGCTTTTTTCTCTGTTCCCTCACCACAATCCAGATTCTTTTGGGGAGTTACCAGTACAGTATCCATACCAGGAAGTACTTAATTTATTAAGCTACTGCTTTTCTTAATCTCAGTGGAGATATTTACTGATAAACAGCTACCTACGCAGCATGTTCATGTCGTTCCTAAATGAGCTTTTATCTCTCTCCCCTCACCACAAATCAGATTCTGCTGAGGAGTTCCCAGTACATTATCCTTTCCGCTGTGTAATTACCTTAACAAGCCCCAGCTGTTTTTATTCTCCGAAGGTTTACTCCCTGATATACAGCTGCCTACCCCCTTCGTAAGTGCAGGTCCTAAATGAGCTTTTTTCTCTGGTCCCTCTCCACAATCCAGATTCTTCTGGGGAGTTACCAGTACAGTAACCATACCAGGAAGTACTTAATTTATTAAGCTACTGCTTTTCTTAATCTCAGTGGAGATATTTACTGATAAACACCTACCTACGCAACATGTTCATGTCGTTCCTAAATGAGCTTTTATCTCTCTCCCCTCACCACAAATCAGATTCTTCTGAGGAGTTCCCAGTACATTATCCTTTCCCCTGTGTAATTACCTTAACAAGCTCCAGCTGTTTTTATTCTCAGAAGGTTTACACCCTGATATACAGCTGCCTACCCCCTTCGTAAGTGCAGGTCCTAAATGAGCTTTTTTCTCTGGTCCCTCTCCACAATCCAGATTCTTCTGGGGAGTTACCAGTACAGTAACCATACCAGGAAGTACTTAATTTATTAAGCTACTGCTTTTCTTAATCTCAGTGGAGATATTTACTGATAAACACCTACCTACGCAACATGTTCATGTCGTTCCTAAATGAGCTTTTATCTCTCTCCCCTCACCACAAATCAGATTCTTCTGAGGAGTTCCCAGTACATTATCCTTTCCCCTGTGTAATTACCTTAACAAGCTCCAGCTGTTTTTATTCTCTGAAGGTTTACTCCCTGATATACAGCTGCCTACCCCCTTCGTAAGTGCAGGTCTTAAATGAGCTTTTTTCTCTGTTCCCTCACCACAATCCAGATTCTTTTGGGGAGTTTCCAGTACAGTAACCATACCAGGAAGTACGTAATTTATTAAGCTACTGCTTTTCTTAATCTCAGTGGAGATATTTACTGATAAACAGCTACCTACGCAGCATGTTCATGTCGTTCCTAAATGAGCTTTTATCTCTCTCCCCTCACCACAAATCAGATTCTTCTGATGAGTTCCCAGTACATTATCCTTTCCCCTGTGTAATTACCTTAACAAGCTCCAGCTGTTTTTATTCTCAGAAGGTTTACTCCCTGATATACAGCTGCCTACCCGCTTCGTAAGTGCAGGTCCTAAATGAGCTTTTTTCTCTGTTCCCTCACCACAATCCAGATTCTTTTGGGGAGTGACCAGTACAGTAACCAAACCAGGAAGTACTTAATTTATTAAGCTACTGCTTTTTTTAATCTCAGTGGAGATATTTACTGATAAACAGCTACATACGCAGCATGTTCATGTCGTTCCTAAATGAGCTTTTTTCTCTGTTCCCTCACCACAATCCAGATTCTTTTGGGGAGTTACCCGTACAGTATCCATACCAGGAAGTACTTAATTTATTAAGCTACTGCTTTTCTTAATCTCAGTGGAGATATTTACTGATAAACAGCTACCTACGCAGCATGTTCATGTCGTTCCTAAATGAGCTTTTATCTCTCTCCCCTCACCACAAATCAGATTCTTCTGAGGAGTTCCCAGTACATTATCCTTTCCGCTGTGTAATTACCTTAACAAGCTCCAGCTGTTTTTATTCTCCGAAGGTTTACTCCCTGATATACAGCTGCCGACCCCCTTCGTAAGTGCAGGTCCTAAATGAGCTTTTTTCTCCGTTGCCTCACCACAATCCAGATTCTTTTGGGGAGTTACCAGTACCCTCACCATACCAGCAAGTACTTAATTTATTAAGCTACTGCTTTTCTTAATCTCAGTGGAGATATTTACTGATAAACTGCTACCTACGCAGCATGTTCATGTCGTTCCTAAATGAGGTTTTATCTCTCTCCCTTCATCACAAATCAGATTCTTCTGAAGAGTTCCCAGTATATTATCCTTTCACCTGTGTAATTTACTTAACAAGCTACAGCTGTTTTTATTCTCAGAAGGTTTACTCCCTGATATACAGCTGCCTACCCCCTTCGTAAGTGCATGTCCTAAATGAGTTTTTTCTCTGTTCCCTCACCACAATCCAGATTTTTTTGGGGTGTTACCAGTACAGTAACCATACCAGGAAGTACTTAATTTATTAAGCTACTGTTTTTCTTAATCTCAGTGGAGATATTTACTGATAAACAGCTACCTACGCAGCATGTTCATGTCGTTCCTAAATGAGCTTTTATCTCTCTCCCCTCACCACAAATCAGATTCTTCTGAGGAGTTCCCAGTACATTATCCTTTCCCCTGTGTAATTAACTTAACAAGCTCCAGCTGTTTTTATTCTCAGAAGGTTTACTCCCTGATATACAGCTGCCTACCCCCTTCGTAAGTGCAGGTCCTAAATGAGTTTTTTCTCTGTTCCCTCACCACAATGCAGATACTTTTGGGGAGCTACCAGTACAGTAACCATACCAGGAAGTACTTAATTTATTAAGCTACTGCTTTTCTTAATCTCATTGGAGATATTTACTGATAAACAGCTACCTACGCAGCATGTTCATGTCGTTCCTAAATGAGCTTTTATCTCTCTCCCCTCACCACAAATCAGATTCTCTGAGGGGTTCCCAGTACATTATCCTTTCCCCTGTGTAATTACCTTAACAAGCTCCAGCTGTTTTTATTTTCAGAAGGTTTACTCCCTGATATACAGCTGCCTACCCCCTTCGTAAGTGCAGGTCCTAAATGAGCTTTTTTCTCTGTTCCCTCACCACAATCCAGATTCTTTTGGGGAGTTACCAGTACAGTAACCATACCAGGAAGTACTTAATTTATTAAGCTACTGCTTTTCTTAATCTCAGTGGAGATATTTACTGATAAACAGCTACCTACGCAGCATGTTCATGTCGTTCCTAAATGAGCTTTTATCTCTCTCCCCTCACCACAAATCAGATTCTTCTGAGGAGTTCCCAGTACATTATCCTTTCCCCTTTGTAATTACCTTAACAAGCTCCAGCTGTTTTTATTCTCAGAAGGTTTACTCCCTGATATACAGCTGCCTACCCCCTTCGTAAGTGCAGGTCCTAAATGAGCTTTTTTCCTGTTCCCTCACCACAATCCAGATTCTTTGGAGTTACCAGTACAGTAACCATACCAGGAAGTACTTAATTTATTAAGCTACTGCTTTTCTTAACCTCAGTGGAGATATTTACTGATAAACAGCTACCTACGCAGCATGTTCATGTCGTTCCTAAATGAGCTTTTTTCTCTGTTCCCTCACCACAATCGAGATTCTTTCGGGAGTTACCAGTACAGTATCCATACTAGGAAGTACTTAATTTATTAAGCTACTGCTTTTCTTAATCTCAGTGGAGATATTTACTGATAAACAGCTACGTATGCAGCATGTTCATGTCGTTTCTAAATGAGCTTTTTCCTCTGTTCCCTCACCACAATCCAGATTCTTTTGGGGAGTTACCAGTACAGTATCCATACCAGGAAGTACTTAATTTATTAAGCTACTGTTTTTCTTAATCTCAGGGGAGATATTTACTGATAAATAGCTACCTACGCAGCATGTTCATGTCGTTCCTAAATGAGCTTTTATCTCTCTCCCCTCACCACAAATCAGATTCTTCTGAGGAGTTCCCAGTACATTATCCTTTCCCCTGTATAATTACCTTAACAAGCTCCAGCTGTTTTTATTCTCAGAAGGTTTACTCCCTGATATACAGCTGCCCACCCCCTTCGTAAGTGCAGGTCCTAAATGAGCTTTTTTCTCTGTTCCCTCACCACAATCCAGATTCTTTTGGGGAGTTACCAGTACAGTAACCATACCAGGAAGTACTTAATTTATTAAGCTACTGCTTTTCTTAATCTCAGTGGAGATATTTACTGATAAACAGCTACCTACGCAGCATGTTCATGTCGTTCCTAAATGAGCTTTTATCTCTCTCCCCTCACCACAAATCAGATTCTTCTGAGGAGTTCCCAGTACATATCCTTTCCCCTGTGTAATTACCTTAACAAGCTCCAGCTGTTTTTATTCTCAGAAGGTTTACTCCCTGATATAATGCTGCCTACCCCCTTCGTAAGTGCAGGTCCTAAATGAGCTTTTTCTCTGTTACCTAACAACAATCCAGATTCTTTTGGGGAGTTACCAGTACAGTAACCATACCAGGAAGTACTTAATTTATTAAGCTACTGCTTTTCTTAATCTCAGTGGAGATATTTACTGATAAACAGCTACCTACGCAGCATGTTCACGTCGTACATAAATGAGCTTTTATCTCTCTCCCCTCACCACAAATCAGATTCTGCTGAGGAGTTCCCAGTACATTATCCTTTCCCCTGTGTAATTACCTTAACAAGCTCCAGCTGTTTTTATTCTCAGAAGGTTTACTCCCTGATATACAGCTGCCTACCCCCTTCGTAAGTGCAGGTCCTAAATGAGCTTTTTTCTCTGTTACCTCACCACAATCCAGATTATTTTGGGGAGTTACCAGTACAGTAACCATACCAGGAAGTACTTAACTTATTAAGCTACTGCTTTTCTTAATCTCAGTGGAGATATTTACTGATAAACAGCTACCTACGCAGCATGTTCATGTCGTTCGTAAATGAGCTTTTATCTCTCTCCCCTCACCACAAATCAGATTTTTCTGAGGAGTTCCCAGTACATTATCCTTTCCCCTGTGTAATTACCTTAACGAGCTCCAGCTGTTTTTATTCTCAGAAGGTTTACTACCTGATATACAGCTGCCTACCCCCTTCGTAAGTGCAGGTCCTAAATGAGTTTTTTCTCTGTTCCCTCACCACAATGAAGATACTTTTGGGGAGTTACCAGTACAGTAACCATACCAGGAAGTACTTAATTTATTAAGCTACTGCTTTTCTTAATCTCAGTGGAGATATTTACTGATAAACAGCTACCTACGCAGCATGTTCATGTCGTTCCTAAATGAGCTTTTATCTCTCTCCCCTCACCACAAATCAGATTCTTCTGAGGAGTTCCCAGTACATTATCCTTTCCCCTGTGTAATTACCTTAACAAGCTCCAGCTGTTTTTATTCTCAGAAGGTTTACTCCCTGATATACAGCTGCCTACCCGCTTCGTAAGTGCAGGTCCTAAATGAGCTTTTTTCTCTGTTCACTCACCACAATCCAGATTCTTTTGGGGAGTGACCAGTACAGTAACCAAACCAGGAAGTACTTAATTTATTAAGCTACTGCTTTTCTTAATCTCAGTGGAGATATTTACTGATAAACAGCTACCTACGCAGCATGTTCATGTCGTTCCTAAATGAGCTTTTTTCTCTGTTCCCTCACCACAATCCAGATTCTTTTGGGAGTTACCAGTACAGTAACCATACCAGGAAGTACTTAATTTATTAAGCTACTGCTTTTCTTAATCTCAGTGGAGATATTTACTGATAAACAGCTACCTACGCAGCATGTTCATGTAGTCCAAAATGAGCTTTTTCTCCCTCTCTTCACCACAAATCCAGATTCTTTTGGGAGTTCCCAGTACAGTATCCTTTCCCCTGTGTAATTACCTTAACAAGCTACTGCTTTTCTTAATCTCAGAAGGTTTACTGATATACACCTGCCAAAACCTTCGTAAGTGCAGGTCCTAAATGAGCTTTTATCTCTCTCCCTCACCACAAATCAGATTCTTTTGGAGGAGTTCCCAGTACATTATCCTTTCCCCTGTGTAATTACCTTAACAAGCTCCAGCTTTTTTATTCTCAGAAGGTTTACTCCCTGATAAACAGCTACCTACGCAGCATGTTCATGTCGTCCTAAATGAGCTTTTTTCTCTGTTCCCTCACACAATCCAGATTCTTTGGGAGTTACCAGTACAGTAACCATACCTGTGTAATTACTTAATTAAGCTACTGCTTTTCTTAATTCACAGAAGGTTTATTCCCTGATAAACAGCTGCCTACCCGCTTGTAAGTGCAGGTCTAAATGAGCTTTTTCTCTGTTCCCTCACCACAATCCAGATTCTTTTGGGGAGTTGACCAGTACAGTACCAAACCAGGAAGTACTTAATTTATTAAGCTACTGCTTTTCTTAATCTCAGTGGAGATATTACTGATAACAGCTACCTACGCAGCATGTTCATGTCGTTCCTAAATGAGCTTTTTTCTCTGTTCCCTCACCACAATCCAGATTCTTTTGGGGAGTTACCAGTACAGTAACCATACCAGGAAGTACTTAATTTATTAAGCTACTGCTTTTCTTAATCTCAGTGGAGATATTTACTGATAAACAGCTACCTATGCAGCATGTTCAGTCGTTCCTAAATGAGCTTTTATCTCTCTCCCCTCACCACAAATCAGATTCTTCTGAGGAGTTCCCAGTACATTATCCTTTCCCTGTGTAATTACCTTAACAAGCCCCAGCTGTTTTTATTCTGCGAAGGTTTACTCCCTGATATACAGCTGCCTACCCCCTTCGTAAGTGCAGGTCCTAAATGAGCTTTTTTCTCTGTTCCCTCACCACAATCCAGATTCTTTTGGGGAGTTACCAGTACAGTAACCATACTAGGAAGTACTTAATTCATTAAGCTACTGCTTTTCTTAATCTAGTGGAGATATTTACTGATAAACAGCTACCTACGCAGCATGTTCATGTCGTTCCTAAATGAGCTTTTATCTCTCTCCCTCACCACAAATCAGATTCTTCTGAGGAGTTCCCAGTACATTATCCTTTCCCCTGTGTAATTACCTTAACAAGCTCCAGCTGTTTTTATTCTCAGAAGGTTTACACCCTGATATACAGCTGCCTACCCCCTTCGTAAGTGCAGGTCCTAAATGAGCTTTTTTCTCTGTTCCCTCACCACAATCCAGATTCTTCTGGGGAGTTACCAGTACAGTAACCATACCAGGAAGTACTTAATTTATTAAGCTACTCCTTTTCTTAATCTCAGTTCAGATATTTACTGATAAACAGCTACCTACGCAGCATGTTCATGTCGTTCCTAAATGAGCTTTTATCTCTCTCCCCTCACCACAAATCAGATTCTTCTGAGGAGTTCCCAGTACATTATCCTTTCCCCTGTGTAATTACCTTAACAAGCTCCAGCTGTTTTTATTCTCTGAAGGTTTACTCCCTGATATACAGCTGCCTACCCCCTTCGTAAGTGCAGGTCCTAAATGAGCTTTTTTCTCTGTTCCTCACCACAATCCAGATTCTTTTGCGGAGTTCCAGTACAGTAACCATACCAGGAAGTACTTAATTTATTAAGCTACTGCTTTTCTTATCTCAGTGGAGATATTTACTGATAAACAGCTACCTACGCAGCATGTTCATGTCGTTCCTAAATGAGCTTTTATCTCTCTCCCCTCACCACAAATCAGATTCTTCTGATGAGTTCCCAGTACATTATCCTTTCCCCTGTGTAATTACCTTAACAAGCTCCAGCTGTTTTTATTCTCAGAAGGTTTACTCCCTGATATACAGCTGCCTACCCGCTTCGTAAGTGCAGGTCCTAAATGAGCTTTTTTCTCTGTTCCCTCACCACAATCCAGATTCTTTTGGGGAGGGACCAGTACAGTAACCAAACCAGGAAGTACTTAATTTATTAAGCTACTGCTTTTCTTAATCTCAGTGGAGATATTTACTGATAAACAGCTACATACGCAGCATGTTCATGTCGTTCCTAAATGAGCTTTTTTCTCTGTTCCCTCACCACAATCCAGATTCTTTTGGGGAGTTACCAGTACAGTATCCATACCAGGAAGTACTTAATTTATTAAGCTACTGCTTTTCTTAATCTCAGTGGAGATATTTACTGATAAACAGCTACCTACGCAGCATGTTCATGTCGTTCCTAAATGAGCTTTTATCTCTCTCCCCTCACCACAAATCAGATTCTTCTGAGGAGTTCCCAGTACATTATCCTTTCCCCTGTGTAATTACCTTAACTAGCTCCAGCTGTTTTTATTCTCAGAAGGTTTACTCCCTGATATACAGCTGCCTACCCCCTTCGTAAGTGCAGGTCCTAAATGAGCTTTTTTCTCTGTTCCCTCACCACAATCCAGATTCTTTGGGGCGTTACCAGTACAGTAACCATACCAGGAAGTACTTAATTTATTAAGCTACTGCTTTTCTTAATCTCAGTGGAGATATTTACTGATAAACAGCTACGTACGCAGCATGTTCATGTCGTTCCTAAATGAGCTTTTATCTCTCTCCCTCACCACAAATCAGATTCTTCTGAGGAGTTCCCAGTACATTATCCTTTCCCCTGTGTAATTACCTTAACAAGCTCCAGCTGTTTTTATTCTCAGAAGGTTTACTCCCTGATATACAGCTGCCTACCCCTTCGTAAGTGCAGGTCCTAAATGAGCTTTTTTCTCTGTTCCCTCACCACAATCCAGATTCTTTTGGGGAGTTACCAGTACAGTAACCATACCAGGAAGTACTTAATTTATTAAGCTACTGCTTTTCTTAATCTCAGTGGAGATATTTACTGATAAACAGCTACCTACGCAGCATGTTCATGTCGTTCCTAAATGAGCTTTTATCTCTCTCCCCTCACCACAAATCAGATTCTTTTGAGGAGTTCCCAGTACATTATCCTTTCCCCAGGAAGTACTTAATTTATTAAGCTCCAGCTGTTTTTATTCTCAGAAGGTTTACTCCCTGATAAACAGCTGCTACCCCCTTCGTAAGTGCAGGTCCTAAATGAGCTTTTTTCTCTCTCCCTCACCACAATCCAGATTCTTTTGGGAGTTACCAGTACATTAGTCCCCTGTGTAATTACCTTAACAAGCTACTGTTTTTATTCTCAGAGATATTA
>NW_025961967.1:0-40592 GCF_023159225.1 Perognathus longimembris pacificus | reverse complement strand
ACAGGGGAAAGGATAATGTACTGGGAACTCCTCAGAAGAATCTGATTTGTGGTGAGGGGGAGAGAGATAAAAGCTCATTTAGGAACGACATGAACATGCTGCGTAGGTAGCTGTTTATCAGTAAATATCTCCACTGAGATTAAGAAAAGCAGTATCTTAATAAATTAAGTACTTCCTGGTATGGTTACTGTACTTGTAACTCTCCAAAAGAATCTGGATTGCGGTGAGGGGAACAGAGAAAAAAGCTCATTTAGGACCTGCACTTACGAAGGGGGTAGGCAGCTGTATATCAGGGAGTAAATCTTCTGAGAATAAAAACAGCTGGAGCTTGTTAAGGTAATTACACAGGGGAAAGGAAAATGTACTGGGAACTCCTCAGAAGAATCTGATTTGTGGTGAGGGGAGAGAGATAAAAGCTCATTTAGGAACGACATGAACATGCTGCTTAGGTAGCTGTTTATCAGTAAATATCTCCACTGAGATTAAGAAAAGCAGTAGCTTAATAAATTAAGTACTTCCTGGTATGGTTACTGTACTGGTAACTCCCCAAAAGAATCTGGATTGCGGTGAGGGGAACAGAGAAAAAAGCTCATTTAGGACCTGCACTTACGAAGGCGGGTAGGCAGCTGTATATCAGGGAGTAAACCTTCTGAGAATAAAAACAGCTGGAGCTTGTTAAGGTAATTACACAGGGGGAAAGGATAATGTACTGGGAACTCCGCAGAAGAATCTGATTTGTGGTGAGGGGAGAGATATAAAAGCTCATTTTGGAACGACATGAACATGCTGCGTAGGTAGCTGTTTATCAGTAAATATCTCCACTGAGATTAAGAAAAGCAGTAGCTTAATAAATTAAGTACTTCCTGGTATGGTTACTGTACTGGTAACTCCCCAAAAGAATCTGGATTATGGTGAGGGAACAGAGAAAAAAGCTCATTTAGGACCTGCACTTACGAAGGGGGGTAGGCAGCCGTATATCAGGGAGTAAACCTTCTGAGAATAAAAACAGCTGGAGCTTGTTAAGGTAATTACACAGGGGAAAGGATAATGTACTGGGAACTCCTCAGAAGAATCTGATTTGTGGTGAGGGGGAGAGAGATAAAAGCTCATTTAGGAACGACATGAACATTGCTGCGTAGGTAGCTGTTTATCAGTAAATATCTCCACTGAGATTAAGAAAAGCAGTAGCTTAATAAATTAAGTACTTCCTGGTATTGTTACTGTACTGGTAACTCCCCAAAGAATCTGGATTGTGGTGAGTTAACAGAGAAAAAAGCTCATTTAGGACCTGCACTTTCGAAGGGGGTAGGCAGCTGTATATCAGGGAGTAAACCTTCTGAGAATAAAAACAGCTGGAGCTTGTTAAGGTAATTACACAGGGGAAAGGATAATATACTGGGAACTCCTCAGAAGAATCAGATTTGTTGTGAGGGGAGAGAGATAAAAGCTCATTTAGGAACGACATGAACATGCTGCGTAGGTAGCTGTTTATCAGTAAATATCTCCTCTGAGATTAAGAAAAGCAGTAGCTTAATAAATTAAGTACTTCCTGGTATGTTTACTGTACTGGTAACTCCCCAAAAGAATCTGGATTGTGGTGAGGGAACAGAGAAAAAAGCTCATTTAGGACCTGCACTTACCAAGGGGGTAGGCAGCTGTATATCAGGGAGTAAACCTTTTGAGAATAAAGACAGCTGGAGCTTGTTAAGGTAATTACACAGGGGAAAGGATAATGTACTGGGAACAATTAGGAAGAATCTGATTTGTGATGAGGGTAGAGAGATAAAATCTCATTTAGGAACGACATGAACATGCTGCATAGGTAGCTGTTTATCAGTAAATATCTCCACTGAGATTAAGAAAAGCAGTAGCTTAATAAATTAAGTACTTCCTGGTATGGTTACTGTACTGGTAACTCCCCAAAGAATCTGGATTGTGGTGAGGGGAACAGGGAAAACAGCTCATTTAGGACCTGCACGTACGAAGGGGGTAGGCAGCCGTATATCAGGGAGTAAACCTTCTGAGAATAAAAACAGCTGGAGCTTGTTAAGGTAATTACACAGGGGAAAGGATAATGTACTGGGAACTCCTCAGAAGAATCTGATTTGTGGTGAGGGGAGAGAGATAAAAGCTCATTTAGGAACGACATGAACATGCTGCGTAGGTAGCTGTTTATCAGTAAATATCTCCACTGAGATTAAGAAAAGCAGTAGCTTAATAAATTAAGTACTTCCTGGTATGGTTACTGTACTTGTAACTCTCCAAAAGAATCTGGATTGCGGTGAGGGAACAGAGAAAAAAAGCTCATTTAGGACCTGCACTTACGAAGGGGGTAGGCAGCTGTATATCAGGGAGTAAACCTTCTGAGAATAAAAACAGCTGGAGCTTGTTAAGGTAATTACACAGGGGAAAGGAAAATGTACTGGAACTCCTCAGAAGAATCTGATTTGTGGTGAGGGGGAGAGAGATAAAAAGCTCATTTAGGAAACGACATGAACATGCTGCTTAGGTAGCTGTTTATCAGTAAATATCTCCACTGAGATTAAGAAAAGCAGTAGATTAATAAATTAAGTACTTCCTGGTATGGTTACTGTACTGGTAACTCCCCAAAAGAATCTGGATTGCGGTGAGGGAACAGAGAAAAAAGCTCATTTAGGACCTGCACTTACGAAGGCGGTTAGGCAGCTGTATATCAGGGAGTAAACCTTCTGAGAATAAAAACAGCTGGAGCTTGTTAAGGTAATTACACAGGGGAAAGGATAATGTACTGGGGAACTCCTCAGAAGAATCTGATTCGTGGTGAGGGGAGAGAGATATAAGCTCATTTAGGAACGACATGAACATGCTGCGTAGGTGGGCTGTTTATCAGTAAATATCTCCACTGAGATTAAGAAAAGCAGTAGCTTAATAAATTAAGTACTTCCTAGTATGGTTACTGTACTGGTAACTCCCCAAGAGAATCTGGATTGTAGTGAGGGAACAGGGAAAAAAGCTCATTTAAGACCTGCACTTACGAAGTTGTTAGGCAGCTGTATATCAGGGAGTAAACCCTCTGAGAATAAAAACAGCTGGAGCTTGTTAAGGTTATTACACAGGGGAAAAGATGAAGTACTGGGAACTCCTCAGAAGAATCTGATTTGTGGTGAGGGGAGAGAGATAAAAGCTCATTTAGGAACGACATGAACATGCTGCGTAGGTAGCTGTTTATCAGTAAATATCTCTACTGGGATTAAGAAAAGCAGTAGCTTAATAAATTAAGTACTTCCTGGTATGGTTACTGTACTGTTAACTCCCCAAAAGAATCTGGATTGTGGTGAGGGAACTGAGAAAAAAGCTCATTTAGGACCTGCACTTACGAAGGGAGTAGGCAGCTGTATAATAGGGAATAAACCTTCTGAGAATAAAAACAGCTGGAGCTTGTTAAGGTAATTACACAGGGGAAAGGATAATGTACTGGGAACTCCTCAGAAGAATCTGATTCGTGGTGAGGGGAGAGAGAGAAAAGCTCAATAACGAACGACATGAACATGGTGCCTACGTAACTGTTTATCAGTAAATATCTCCACTGAGATTAAGAAAAGCAGTAGCTTAATAAATTAAGTACTTCCTGGTATGGTTACTGTACTGGTCACTCCACAAAAGAATCTGGATTGTGGTGAGGGAACAGAGAAAAAAGCTCATTTAGGACCTGCACTTACAAAGGGGGTAGGCAGCAGTATATCAGGGAGTAAACCTTCTGAGAATAAAAACAGCTGGAGCTTGTTAAGGTAATTACACAGGGGAAAGGATAATGTACTGGGAACTCCTCAGAAGAATCTGATTTGTGGTGAGGGGAGAGAGATAAAAGCTCATTTAGGAACGACATGAACATGCTACGTAGGTAGCTGTTTATCAGTAAATATCTCCACTGAGATTAAGAAAAGCAGTAGCTTAATAAATTAAGTACTTCCTGGTATGGTTACTGTACTGGTAACTCCCCAAAAGAATCTGGATTGTGGTGAGGGAACAGAGAAAAAAGCTCATTTAGGACCTGCACTTACGAAGGGGGTAGACAGCTGTATATCAGGGAGTAAACCTTCTGAGAATAAAAACAGCTGGAGTTTGTTAAGGTAATTACACAGGGGCAATGATAATGTACTGGGAAAAATTCAGAAGAATCTGATTTGTGGTGAGGGGAGAGAGATAAAAGCTCATTTAGGAACGATATGAACATGCTGCGTAGGTAGCTGTTTATCAGTAAATATCTTCACTGAGATTAAGAAAAGCAGTAGCTTAATAAATTAAGTACTTCCTGGAATGGTTACTGTATTGGTAACTCCCCAAAAGAATCTGGATTGTGGTGAGGGAACAGAGAAAAAATCTCATTTAGGACCAGCACTTACGAAAGGGGTAGGCAGCTGTATATCAGGGAGTAAACCTTCTGAGAATAAAAACAGCTGGAGCTTGTTAAGGTAATTATACATGGGAAATTATAAACGACTGGGAACTCCTCAGAAGAATCTGATTTGTGGTGAGCGGAGAGAGATAAAAGCTCATTTAGGAACTACATGAACATGCTGCTTAGGTAGCTGTTTATCAGTAAATATCTCCACTGAGATTAAAGAACAGCAGTAGCTTAATAAATTAAGTACTTCCTGGTATGGTTACTGTACTGGTAACTCCCCAAAAGAATCTTGATTGTGGTGAGGGAACAGAGAAAAAAGCTCATTTAGGACCTGCACTTACGAAGGGGGTAGGCAGCTGTATATCAGGGAGTAAACCTTCTGAGAATAAAAACAGCTGGAGCTTGTTAAGGTAATTACACAGGGCAAAGGATAATGTACTGGGAACTCCTCAGAAGAATCTGATTTGTGGTGAGGGGAGAGAGATAAAAGCTCATTTAGGAACGACATGAACATGCTGCGTAGGTAGCTGTTTATCAGTAAATATCTCCACTGAGATTAAGAAAAGCAGTAGCTTAATAAATTAAGGACTTCCTGGTATGGTTACTGTAATGGTAACTCCCCAAAAGAATCTGGATTGTGGTGAGGGAACAGAGAAAACAGCTCATTTAAGACCTGCACTTACGAAGGGGGTAGGCAGCTGTATATCAGGGAGTAAACCTTCTGAGAATAAAAACAGCTGGAGCTTGTTAAGGTAATTACACAGGGGAAATTATAAAGTACTGGGAACTCCTCAGAAGAGTCTGATTTGTGGTGAGGGGAGAGAGATAAAAGCTCATTTAGGAACGACATGAACATGCTGCGTAGGTAGCTGTTTATCAGTAAATATCTCCACTGAGATTAAGAACAGCAGTAGCTTAAAAAATTAAGTACTTCCTGGTATGGTTACTGTACTGGTAACTCCCCAAAAGAATCTGGATTGTGGTGAGGGAACAGAGAAAAAATCGCATTTAGGACCTGCACTTACGAAGGGGGTAGGCAGCTGTATATCAGGGAGTAAACCTTCTGAGAATAAAAACAGCTGGAGCTTGTTAAGGTAATTACACAGGGGAAAGGATAATGTACTGGGAACAATTAGGAAGAATCTGATTTGTGATGAGGGTAGAGAGATAAAATCTCATTTAGGAACGACATGAACATGCTGCATAGGTAGCTGTTTACCAGTAAATATCTCCACTGAGATTAAGAAAAGCAGTAGCTTAATAAATTAAGTACTTCCTGGTATGGTTACTGTACTGGTAACTCCCCAAAAGAATCTGGATTGTGGTGAGGGAACAGGGAAAACAGCTCATTTAGGACCTGCACGTACGAAGGGGGTAGGCAGCCGTATATCAGGGAGTAAACCTTCTGAGAATAAAAACAGCTGGAGCTTGTTAAGGTAATTACACAGGGGAAAGGATAATGTACTGGGAACTCCTCAGAAGAATCTGATTTGTGGTGAGGGGAGAGAGATAAAAGCTCATTTAGGAACGACATGAACATGCTGCGTAGGTAGCTGTTTATCAGTAAATATCTCCACTGAGATTAAGAAAAGCAGTAGCTTAATAAATTAAGTACTTCCTGGTATTGTTACTGTACTGGTAACTCCCCAAAGAATCTGGATTGTGGTGAGTTAACAGAGAAAAAAGCTCATTTAGGACCTGCACTGAGGAAGGGGGTAGGCAGCTGTATATCAGGGAGTAAACCTTCTGAGAATAAAAACAGCTGGAGCTTGTTAAGGTAATTACACAGGGGAAAGGATGATATACTGGGAACTCCTCAGAAGAATCAGATTTGTTGTGAGGGGAGAGAGATAAAAGCTCATTTAGGAACGACATGAACATGCTGCGTAGGTAGCTGTTTATCAGTAAATATCTCCTCTGAGATTAAGAAAAGCAGTAGCTTAATAAATTAAGTACTTCCTGGTATGTTTACTGTACTGGTAACTCCCCAAAAGAATCTGGATTGTGGTGAGGGAACAGAGAAAAAAGCTCATTTAGGACCTGCACTTACCAAGGGGGTAGGCAGCTGTATATCAGGGAGTAAACCTTTTGAGAATAAAGACAGGTGGAGCTTGTTAAGGTAATTACACAGGGGAAAGGATAATGTACTGGGAACAATTAGGAAGAATCTGATTTGTGATGAGGGTAGAGAGATAAAATCTCATTTAGGAACGACATGAACATGCTGCATAGGTAGCTGTTTATCAGTAAATATCTCCACTGAGATTAAGAAAAGCAGTAGCTTAATAAATTAAGTACTTCCTGGTATGGTTACTGTACTGGTAACTCCCCAAAAGAATCTGGATTGTGGTGAGGGAACAGGGAAAACAGCTCATTTAGGACCTGCACGTACGAAGGGGGTAGGCAGCCGTATATCAGGGAGTAAACCTTCTGAGAATAAAAACAGCTGGAGCTTGTTAAGGTAATTACACAGGGGAAAGGATAATGTACTGGGAACTCCTCAGAAGAATCTGATTTGTGGTGAGGGGAGAGAGATAAAAGCTCATTTAGGAACGACATGAACATGCTGCGTAGGTAGCTGTTTATCAGTAAATATCTCCACTGAGATTAAGAAAAGCAGTAGATTAATAAATTAAGTACTTCCTGGTATGGTTACTGTACTGGTAACTCCCCAAAAGAATCTGGATTGCGGTGAGGGAACAGAGAAAAAAGCTCATTTAGGACCTGCACTTACGAAGGCGGTAGGCAGCTGTATATCAGGGAGTAAACCTTCTGAGAATAAAAACAGCTGGAGCTTGTTAAGGTAATTACACAGGGGAAAGGATAATGTACTGGGAACTCCTCAGAAGAATCTGATTCGTGGTGAGGGGAGAGAGATATAAGCTCATTTAGGAACGACATGAACATGCTGCGTAGGTGGCTGTTTATCAGTAAATATCTCCACTGAGATTAAGAAAAGCAGTAGCTTAATAAATTAAGTACTTCCTAGTATGGTTACTGTACTGGTAACTCCCCAAGAGAATCTGGATTGTAGTGAGGGAACAGGGAAAAAAGCTCATTTAAGACCTGCACTTACGAAGTTGTTAGGCAGCTGTATATCAGGGAGTAAACCCTCTGAGAATAAAAACAGCTGGAGCTTGTTAAGGTTATTACACAGGGGAAAAGATGAAGTACTGGGAACTCCTCAGAAGAATCTGATTTGTGGTGAGGGGAGAGAGATAAAAGCTCATTTAGGAACGACATGAACATGCTGCGTAGGTAGCTGTTTATCAGTAAATATCTCTACTGGGATTAAGAAAAGCAGTAGCTTAATAAATTAAGTACTTCCTGGTATGGTTACTGTACTGTTAACTCCCCAAAAGAATCTGGATTGTGGTGAGGGAACTGAGAAAAAAGCTCATTTAGGACCTGCACTTACGAAGGGAGTAGGCAGCTGTATAATAGGGAATAAAACTTCTGAGAATAAAAACAGCTGGAGCTTGTTAAGGTAATTACACAGGGGAAAGGATAATGTACTGGGAACTCCTCAGAAGAATCTGATTCGTGGTGAGGGGAGAGAGATAAAAGCTCAATAACGAACGACATGAACATGGTGCCTACGTAACTGTTTATCAGTAAATATCTCCACTGAGATTAAGAAAAGCAGTAGCTTAATAAATTAAGTACTTCCTGGTATGGTTACTGTACTGGTCACTCCACAAAAGAATCTGGATTGTGGTGAGGGAACAGAGAAAAAAGCTCATTTAGGACCTGCACTTACAAAGGGGGTAGGCAGCAGTATATCAGGGAGTAAACCTTCTGAGAATAAAAACAGCTGGAGCTTGTTAAGGTAATTACACAGGGGAAAGGATAATGTACTGGGAACTCCTCAGAAGAATCTGATTTGTGGTGAGGGGAGAGAGATAAAAGCTCATTTAGGAACGACATGAACATGCTACGTAGGTAGCTGTTTATCAGTAAATATCTCCACTGAGATTAAGAAAAGCAGTAGCTTAATAAATTAAGTACTTCCTGGTATGGTTACTGTACTGGTAACTCCCGAAAAGAATCTGGATTGTGGTGAGGGAACAGAGAAAAAAGCTCATTTAGGACCTGCACTTACGAAGGGGGTAGACAGCTGTATATCAGGGAGTAAACCTTCTGAGAATAAAAACAGCTGGAGTTTGTTAAGGTAATTACACAGGGGCAATGATAATGTACTGGGAAAAATTCAGAAGAATCTGATTTATGGTGAGGGGAGAGAGATAAAAGCTCATTTAGGAACGATATGAACATGCTGCGTAGGTAGCTGTTTATCAGTAAATATCTTCACTGAGATTAAGAAAAGCAGTAGCTTAATAAATTAAGTACTTCCAGGAATGGTTACTGTATTGGTAACTCCCCAAAAGAATCTGGATTGTGGTGAGGGAACAGAGAAAAAATCTCATTTAGGACCAGCACTTACGAAAGGGGTAGGCAGCTGTATATCAGGGAATAAACCTTCTGAGAATAAAAACAGCTGGAGCTTGTTAAGGTAATTATACATGGGAAATTATAAACGACTGGGAACTCCTCAGAAGAATCTGATTTGTGGTGAGCGGAGAGAGATAAAAGCTCATTTAGGAACTACATGAACATGCTGCTTAGGTAGCTGTTTATCAGTAAATATCTCCACTGAGATTAAAGAACAGCAGTAGCTTAATAAATTAAGTACTTCCTGGTATGGTTACTGTACTGGTAACTCCCCAAAAGAATCTTGATTGTGGTGAGGGAACAGAGAAAAAAGCTCATTTAGGACCTGCACTTACGAAGGGGGTAGGCAGCTGTATATCAGGGAGTAAACCTTCTGAGAATAAAAACAGCTGGAGCTTGTTAAGGTAATTACACAGGGCAAAGGATAATGTACTGGGAACTCCTCAGAAGAATCTGATTTGTAGTGAGGGGAGAGAGATAAAAGCTCATTTAGGAACGACATGAACATGCTGCGTAGGTAGCTGTTTATCAGTAAATATCTCCACTGAGATTAAGAAAAGCAGTAGCTTAATAAATTAAGGACTTCCTGGTATGGTTACTGTAATGGTAACTCCCCAAAAGAATCTGGATTGTGGTGAGGGAACAGAGAAAACAGCTCATTTAAGACCTGCACTTACGAAGGGGGTAGGCAGCTGTATATCAGGGAGTAAACCTTCTGAGAATAAAAACAGCTGGAGCTTGTTAAGGTAATTACACAGGGGAAATTATAAAGTACTGGGAACTCCTCAGAAGAGTCTGATTTGTGGTGAGGGGAGAGAGATAAAAGCTCATTTAGGAACGACATGAACATGCTGCGTAGGTAGCTGTTTATCAGTAAATATCTCCACTGAGATTAAGAACAGCAGTAGCTTAAAAAATTAAGTACTTCCTGGTATGGTTACTGTACTGGTAACTCCCCAAAAGAATCTGGATTGTGGTGAGGGAACAGAGAAAAAATCTCATTTAGGACCTGCACTTACGAAGGGGGTAGGCAGCTGTATATCAGGGAGTAAACCTTCTGAGAATAAAAACAGCTGGAGCTTGTTAAGGTAATTACACAGGGGAAAGGATAATGTACTGGGAACAATTAGGAAGAATCTGATTTGTGATGAGGGTAGAGAGATAAAATCTCATTTAGGAACGACATGAACATGCTGCATAGGTAGCTGTTTATCAGTAAATATCTCCACTGAGATTAAGAAAAGCAGTAGCTTAATAAATTAAGTACTTCCTGGTATGGTTACTGTACTGGTAACTCCCCAAAAGAATCTGGATTGTGGTGAGGGAACAGGGAAAACAGCTCATTTAGGACCTGCACGTACGAAGGGGGTAGGCAGCCGTATATCAGGGAGTAAACCTTCTGAGAATAAAAACAGCTGGAGCTTGTTAAGGTAATTACACAGGGGAAAGGATAATGTACTGGGAACTCCTCAGAAGAATCTGATTTGTGGTGAGGGGAGAGAGATAAAAGCTCATTTAGGAACGACATGAACATGCTGCGTAGGTAGCTGTTTATCAGTAAATATCTCCACTGAGATTAAGAAAAGCAGTAGCTTAATAAATCAAGTACTTCCTGGTATGGTTACTGTACTTGTAACTCTCCAAAAGAATCTGGATTGCGGTGAGGGAACAGAGAAAAAAGCTCATTTAGGACCTGCACTTACGAAGGGGGTAGGCAGCTGTATATCAGGGAGTAAACCTTCTGAGAATAAAAACAGCTGGAGCTTTTTAAGGTAATTACACAGGGGAAAGGAAAATGTACTGGGAACTCCTCAGAAGAATCTGATTTGTGGTGAGGGGAGAGAGATAAAAGCTCATTTACGAACGACATGAACATGCTGCTTAGGTAGCTGTTTATCAGTAAATATCTCCACTGAGATTAAGAAAAGCAGTAGATTAATAAATTAAGTACTTCCTGGTATGGTTACTGTACTGGTAACTCCCCAAAAGAATCTGGATTGCGGTGAGGGAACAGAGAAAAAAGCTCATTTAGGACCTGCACTTACGAAGGCGGTAGGCAGCTGTATATCAGGGAGTAAACCTTCTGAGAATAAAAACAGCTGGAGCTTGTTAAGGTAATTACACAGGGGAAAGGATAATGTACTGGGAACTCCTCAGAAGAATCTGATTCGTGGTGAGGGGAGAGAGATATAAGCTCATTTAGGAACGACATGAACATGCTGCGTAGGTGGCTGTTTATCAGTAAATATCTCCACTGAGATTAAGAAAAGCAGTAGCTTAATAAATTAAGTACTTCCTAGTATGGTTACTGTACTGGTAACTCCCCAAGAGAATCTGGATTGTAGTGAGGGAACAGGGAAAAAAGCTCATTTAAGACCTGCACTTACGAAGTTGTTAGGCAGCTGTATATCAGGGAGTAAACCCTCTGAGAATAAAAACAGCTGGAGCTTGTTAAGGTTATTACACAGGGGAAAAGATGAAGTACTGGGAACTCCTCAGAAGAATCTGATTTGTGGTGAGGGGAGAGAGATAAAAGCTCATTTAGGAACGACATGAACATGCTGCGTAGGTAGCTGTTTATCAGTAAATATCTCTACTGGGATTAAGAAAAGCAGTAGCTTAATAAATTAAGTACTTCCTGGTATGGTTACTGTACTGTTAACTCCCCAAAAGAATCTGGATTGTGGTGAGGGAACTGAGAAAAAAGCTCATTTAGGACCTGCACTTACGAAGGGAGTAGGCAGCTGTATAATAGGGAATAAACCTTCTGAGAATAAAAACAGCTGGAGCTTGTTAAGGTAATTACACAGGGGGAAAGGATAATGTACTGGGAACTCCTCAGAAGAATCTGATTCGTGGTGAGGGGAGAGAGATAAAAGCTCATTAACGAACGACATGAACATGGTGCCTACGTAACTGTTTATCAGTAAATATCTCCACTGAGATTAAGAAAAGCAGTAGCTTAATAAATTAAGTACTTCCTGGTATGGTTACTGTACTGGTCACTCCACAAAAGAATCTGGATTGTGGTGAGGGAACAGAGAAAAAAGCTCATTTAGGACCTGCACTTACAAAGGGGGTAGGCAGCAGTATATCAGGGAGTAAACCTTCTGAGAATAAAAACAGCTGGAGCTTGTTAAGGTAATTACACAGGGGAAAGGATAATGTACTGGGAACTCCTCAGAAGAATCTGATTTGTGGTGAGGGGAGAGAGATAAAAGCTCATTTAGGAACGACATGAACATGCTACGTAGGTAGCTGTTTATCAGTAAATATCTCCACTGAGATTAAGAAAAGCAGTAGCGTAATAAATTAAGTACTTCCTGGTATGGTTACTGTACTGGTAACTCCCCAAAAGAATCTGGATTGTGGTGAGGGAACAGAGAAAAAAGCTCATTTAGGACCTGCACTTACGAAGGGGGTAGGCAGCTGTATATCAGGGAGTAAACCTTCTGAGAATAAAAACAGCTGGAGTTTGTTAAGGTAATTACACAGGGGCAATGATAATGTACTGGGAAAAATTCAGAAGAATCTGATTTGTGGTGAGGGGAGAGAGATAAAAGCTCATTTAGGAACGATATGAACATGCTGCGTAGGTAGCTGTTTATCAGTAAATATCTTCACTGAGATTAAGAAAAGCAGTAGCTTAATAAATTAAGTACTTCCTGGAATGGTTACTGTATTGGTAACTCCCCAAAAGAATCTGGATTGTGGTGAGGGAACAGAGAAAAAATCTCATTTAGGACCAGCACTTACGAAAGGGGTAGGCAGCTGTATATCAGGGAGTAAACCTTCTGAGAATAAAAACAGCTGGAGCTTGTTAAGGTAATTATACATGGGAAATTATAAACGACTGGGAACTCCTCAGAAGAATCTGATTTGTGGTGAGCGGAGAGAGATAAAAGCTCATTTAGGAACTACATGAACATGCTGCTTAGGTAGCTGTTTATCAGTAAATATCTCCACTGAGATTAAAGAACAGCAGTAGCTTAATAAATTAAGTACTTCCTGGTATGGTTACTGTACTGGTAACTCCCCAAAAGAATCTTGATTGTGGTGAGGGAACAGAGAAAAAAGCTCATTTAGGACCTGCACTTACGAAGGGGGTAGGCAGCTGTATATCAGGGAGTAAACCTTCTGAGAATAAAAACAGCTGGAGCTTGTTAAGGTAATTACACAGGGCAAAGGATAATGTACTGGGAACTCCTCAGAAGAATCTGATTTGTAGTGAGGGGAGAGAGATAAAAGCTCATTTAGGAACGACATGAACATGCTGCGTAGGTAGCTGTTTATCAGTAAATATCTCCACTGAGATTAAGAAAAGCAGTAGTTTAATAAATTAAATACTTCCTGGTATGGTTACTGTACTGGTAACCCCCAAAAGAATCTGGATTGTGGTGAGGGAACAGAGAAAAAAGCTCATTTAGGACCTGCACTGACGAAGGAGGTAGGCAGCGGTATATCAAGGAGTAAAACTTCTGATAATAAAAACAGCTGGAGCTTGTTAAGGTAATTACACAGGGGAAAGGATAATGTACTGGGAGCTCCTCAGAAGAATCTGATTTGTGGTGAGGGGAGAGATAAAAGCTCATTTAGGTACGACATGAACATGCTGCGTAGGTAGCTGTTTATCAGTAAATATCTCCACTGAGATTAAGAAAAGCAGTAGCTTAATAAAATAAGGACTTCCTGGTATGGTTACTGTAATGGTAACTCCCCAAAAGAATCTGGATTGTGGTGAGGGAACAGAGAAAACAGCTCATTTAAGACCTGCACTTACGAAGGGGGTAGGCAGCTGTATATCAGGGAGTAAACCTTCTGAGAATAAAAACAGCTGGAGCTTGTTAAGGTAATTACACAGGGGAAATTATAAAGTACTGGGAACTCCTCAGAAGAGTCTGATTTGTGGTGAGGGGAGAGAGATAAAAGCTCATTTAGGAACGACATGAACATGCTGCGTAGGTAGCTGTTTATCAGTAAATATCTCCACTGAGATTAAGAACAGCAGTAGCTTAAAAAATTAAGTACTTCCTGATATGGTTACTGTACTGGTAACTCCCCAAAAGAATCTGGATTGTGGTGAGGGAACAGAGAAAAAATCTCATTTAGGACCTGCACTTACGAAGGGGGTAGGCAGTTGTATATCAGGGAGTAAACCTTCTGAGAATAAAAACAGCTGGAGCTTGTTAAGGTAATTACACAGGGGAAAGGATAATGTACTGGGAACTTCTCAGAAGAATCTGATTTGTGCTGAGAGGAGAGAGATAAAAGCTCATTTAGGAACGACATGAACATGCTGCGTACGTATCTGTTTATCAGTAAATATCTCCACTGAGATTAAGAAAAGCAGAAGCTTAATAAATTAAGTACTTCCTGGTATGGTTACTCTATTGGTAACTCCCCAAAAGAATCTGGATTGTGGTGAGGGAACAGAGAAAAAAGCTCATTTAGGACCTGCACTTACGAAGTGGGTAGGCAGCTGTATATCAGGGAGTAAACCTTCTGAGAATAAAAACAGCTGGAGCTTGTTAAGGTAATTACACAGGGGAAAGGATAATGTACTGGGAACTCCTCAGAAGAATCTGATTGGTAGTGAGGGGAGAGAGATAAAAGCTCATTTAGGAACGACATGAACATGCTGCGTAGGTAGCTGTTTATCAGTAAATATCTCCACTGAGATTAAGAAAAGCAGTAGCTTAATAAATTAAGTACTTCCTGGTATGGATACTGTACTGGTAACTCTCTAAAGAATCTGGATTGTGGTTTGGGAACAGAGAAAAAAGCACATTTAGGACCTGCACTTACGAAGGGGATAGGCAGCTGTATATCAGGGAGTAAAGCTTCTGAGAAAAAAAACAGCTGGAAATTGTTAAGGTAATTACACAGGGGAAAGGATAATGTACTGGGAACTCCTCAGAAGAATCTGATTTGTGGTGAGGGGTGAGATAAAAGCTCATTTTGAAACGACATGAACATGCTGCGTAGGTACCTGTTTATCAGTAAATATTTCCACTGAGATTAAGAAAAGCAGTAGCTTAATGAATTAAGTACTTCCTGGTATGGTGACTGTACTGGTAACTCCCCAAAAGAATCTGGATTGTGGTGAGGGAACAGAGAAAATAGCTCATTTAGGACCTGCACTTACGAAGGGGGTAGGCAGCTGTATATCAGGGAGTAAACCTTCTGAGAATAAAAACAGCTGGAGCTTGTTAAGGTATTTACACAGGGGAAAGCATAGTGTACTGGGAACTCCTCAGAAGAATCTGATTTGTGGTGAGGGGAGAGAGATAAAAGCTCATTTAGGAACGACATGAACATGCTGAGAAGGTAGATGTTTATCAGTAAATATCTCCACTGAGATTAAGAAAAACAGTAGCTTAATAAATTATGTACTTTCTGGTATGGTGACTGTACTGGTAACTCCCCAAAAGAATCTGGATTGTGGTGAGGGAACAGAGAAAAAAGCTCATTTAGGACCTGCACTTACGAAGGGGGTAGGCAGCTGTATATCAGGGAGTAAAGCTTCTGAGAATAAAAACAGCTGGAGCTTGTTAAGGTAATTACACAGGGGAAAGGATAATGTACTGGGAACTCCTCAGAAGAATCTGATTTGTGGTGAGGGGAGAGAGATAAAAGCTTATTTAGGAACGACATGAACATGCTGCGTAGGTAGCTGTTTATCAGTAATATCTCCACTGAGATTAAGCAAAGCAGTAGCTTAATAAATTTAGTACTTCCTGGTATGGTTACTGTACTGGTAACTCCCCAAAAGAATCTGGATTGTGGTGAGGGAACAGAGAAAAAAGCTCATATAGGACCTGCACTTAGGAAGGGGGTAGTCAGCTGTATATCAGGGAGTAAACCCTCTGAGAATAAAAACAGCTGGAGCTTGTTAAGGTAATTACAAAGGGAAAAGGATAATTTACTGGGAACTCCTCAGAAGAATCGGATTTGTGGTGAGGGGAGAGAGATAAAAGCTCATTTAGGAACGACATGAACATGCTGCGTAGGTAGCTGTTTATCAGTAAATATCTCCACTGAGATTAAGAAAAGCAGTAGCTTAATAAATTAAGTACTTCCTGGTATGGTGACTGTACTGGTAACTCCCCAAAAGAATCTGGATTGTGCTGAGGGAACAGAGAAAAAAGCTCATTTAGGACCTGCACTAACGAAGGGGCTAGGCAGCTGTATATCAGGGAGTAAACCTTCTGAGAATAAAAACAGCTGGAGCTTGTTAAGGTAATTACACAGGGGAAAGGATAATGTACTGGGAACTCCTCAGAAGAATCTGATTTGTGGTGAGGGGAGAGAGATAAAAGCACATTTAGGAACTACATGAACATGCTGCCTATGTAGGTGTTTATCAGTAAATATCTCCACTGAGATTAAGAAAAGCAGTAGCTTAATAAATTAAGTACTTCCTGGTATGGTTACTGTACTGGTAACTCCCCAAAAGAATCTGGATTGTGGTGAGGGAACAGATAGAAAAGCTCATTTAGGACCTGCAATTACGAAGGGGATAGGCAGCTGTATATCAGGGAGTAAATTCTCTGAGAATAAAAACAGCTGGAGCTTGTTAAGGTAATTACACAGGGGAAAGGATAATGTACTGGGAACTCCTCAGAAGAATCTGAGTTGTGGTGAGGGGAGAGAGATAAAAGCTCATTTAGGAACGACATGAACATGCTGCGTAGGTAGCTGTTTATCAGTAAATATCTCCACTGAGATTAAGAAAAGCAGTAGCTTAATAAATTAAGTACTTCCTGGTATGGTTACTGTACTGGTAACTCCCCAAAAGAATCTGGATTGTGGTGAGGGAACAGAGAAAAAAGCACATTTAGGACTTGCACATACGAATGGGGTAGGCAGCTGTATATCAGGGAGTAAACCTTCTGAGAATAAAAACAGCTGGAGCTTGCTAAGGTAATTACACAGGGGAAAGGAAAATGTACTGGGAACTCCTCAGAAGAATCTGATTTGTGGTGAGGGGAAAAAGATAAAGCTCATATAGGAACGACATGAACATGCTGCATAGGTAGCTGTTTATCAGTAAATATCTCCACTGAGATTAAAAAAAGCAGTAGCTTAATAAATTGAGTACTTCCTGGTATGGTTACTGTACTGGTAACTCCCCAAAGAATCTGGATTGTGGTGAGGGAACAGAGAAAAAAGCTCATTTAGGACCTGCACTTACGAAGGGGGTAGGCAGCTGTATATCAGGGAGTAAACCTTCTGAGAATAAAAACAGCTGGAGCTTGTTAAGGTAATTACACAGGTGAAAGGATAATGTACTGGGAACTCCTCAGAAGAATCTGATTTTTGGTGAGGGGAGAGAGATAAAAGCACATTTAGGAACTACATGAACATGCTGCCTATGTAGCTGTTTATCAGTAAATATCTCCACTGAGATTAAGAAAAGCAGTAGCTTAATAAATTAAGTACTTCCTGGTATGGTTACTGTACTGGTAACTACCCAAAAGAATCTGGATTGTGGTGAGGGAACAGATAAAAAAGCTCATTTAGGACCTGCAATTACGAAGGGGATAGGCAGCTGTATATCAGGGAGTAAACCCTCTGAGAATAAAAACAGCTGGAGCTTGTTAAGGTAAATACACAGAGGAAAGGATAATGTACTGGGAACTCCTCAGAAGAATCTGATTTGTGGTGAGGGGAGAGAGATAAAAGCTCACTTAGGAACGACATGAGCATGCTGCGTAGGTAGCTGTTTATCAGTAAATATCTACACTGAGATTAAGAAAAGCAGTAGCTTAATAAATTAAGTACTTCCTGGTATGGTTACTGTACTGGTAACTCCCCAAAAGAATATGGATTGTGGTGAGGGAACAGAGAAAAAAGCTCATTTAGGACCTGCACTTACGAAGGGGGTAGGCAGCTGTATATCAGGGAGTAAAGCTTCTGAGAATAAAAACAGCTGGAGCTTGTTAAGGTAATTACACAGGGGAAAGGATAATGTACTGGGAACTCCTCAGAAGAATCTGATTTGTGGTGAGGGGAGAGAGATAAAAGCTCATTTAGGAACGACATGAACATGCTGCGTAGGTACCTGTTTATCAGTAAATATCTCCACTGAGATTAAGAAAAGCAGTAGCTTAATATATTAAGTACTTCCTGGTATGGTTACTGTACTGGTAACTCCCCAAAAGAATCTGGATTGTGGTGAGGGAACAGAGAAAAATGCTCATTTTGGACCTGCACTTACGAAGGGGGTAGTCAGCTGTATATCAGGGAGTAAACCTTCTGAGAATAAAAACAGCTGGAGCTCATTAAGGTATTTACACAGGGGAAAGGATAATGTACTGGGAACTCCTCAGAAGAATCTGATTTGTGGTGAGGGGAGAGAGATAAAAGCTCATTTAGGAACGACATGTACATGCTGCGTACGTAGCTGTTTATCAGTAAATATCTCCACTGAGATTAAGAAAAGCAGTAGCTTAATAAATTAAGTACTTCCTGGTATGGTTACTGTACTGGTAACTCCACAAAAGAATCTGGATTGTGGTGAGGGAACAGAGAAAAAAGCTCATATAGGACCTGAACTTACGAAGGGGGTAGGCAGCTGTATATCAGGGAGTAAACCTTCTGAGAATAAAAACAGCTGGAGCTTGTTAAGGTAATTACACAGGGGAAAGGATAATGTACTTGGAACTCCTCAGAAGAATCTGATTTGTGGTGAGGGGAGAGAGATAATAGCTCATTTAGGAACGACATGAACGTGCTGCGTACGTAGCTGTTTATCAGTAAATATCTCCACTGAGATTAAGAAAAGCAGTAGCTTAATAAATTAAGTACTTCCTGGTATGGTTACTGCACTGGTAACTCCCCAAAAGAATCTGGATTGTGGTGAGGGAACAGAGAAAAAAGCTCATTTAGGACCTGCACTTACGAAGGGGGTAGGCAGCTGTATATCAGGGAGTAAACCTTCTGAGAATAAAAACAGCTGGAACTTGTTAAGTTAATTACACAGGGGAAAGGATAATGTACTGGGAAATCCTCAGAAGAATCTGATTTGTGGTGAGGGGAGAGAGATAAAAGCTCATTTAGGAACGACATGAACATGCTGCGTAGGTAGCTGTTTATCAGTAAATATCTCCACTGAGATTAAGAAAAGCAGTAGCTTAATAAATTAAGTACTTCCTGGTATGGTTACTGTACTGGTAACTCCCCAAAAGAATCTGGATTGTGGTGAGGGAACAGAGAAAAAAGCTCATTTAGGACCTGCACTTACGAAGGGGGTAGGTAGCTGTATATCAGGGAGTAAAGCTTCTGAGAATAAAAACAGCTGGAGCTTGTTAAGGTAATTACACAGGGGAAAGGATAATGTACTGGGAACTCCTCAGAAGAATCTGATTTGTGGTGAGGGGAGAGAGATAAAAGCTCATTTAGGAACGACATGAACATGCTGCGTAGGTACCTGTTTATCAGTAAATATCTCCACTGAGATTAAGAAAAGCAGTAGCTTAATAAATTAAGTACTTCCTGGTATGGTTACTGTACTGGTAACTCCCCAAAAGAATCTGGATTGTGGTGAGGGAACAGAGAAAAAAGCTCATTTAGGACCTGCACTTACGAAGGGGGTAGTCAGCTGTATATCAGGGAGTAAACCTTCTGAGAATAAAAACAGCTGGAGCTTGTTAAGGTATTTACACAGGGGAAAGGATAATGTACTGGGAACTCCTTAGAAGAATCTGATTTGTGGTGAGGGGAGAGAGATAAAAGCTCATTTAGGAACGACATGAATATGCTGCGTACGTAGCTGTTTATCAGTAAATATCTCCACTGAGATTAAGAAAAGCAGTAGCTTAATAAATTAAGTACTTCCTGGTATGGGTACTGTACTGATAACTCCACAAAAGAATCTGGATTGTGGTGAGGGAACAGAGAAAAAAGCTCATATAGGACCTGAACATACGAAGGGGGTAGGCAGCTGTATATCAGGGAGTAAACCTTCTGAGAATAAAAACAGCTGGAGCTTGTTAAGGTAATTACACAGGGGAAAGGGTAATGTACTGGGAACTCCTCAGAAGAATCTGATTTGTGGTGAGGGGAGAGAGATAAAAGCTCATTTAGGAACGACATGAACATGCTGCGTAGGTACCAGTTTATCAGTAAATATCTCCACTGAGATTAAGAAAAGCAGTAGCTTAATAAATTAAGTACTTCCTGGTATGGTTACTGTACTGGTAACTCCCCAAAAGAATCTGGATTGTGGTGAGGGAACAGAGAAAAAAGCTCATTTAGGACCTGCACTTACGAAGGGGGTAGTCAGCTGTATATCAGGGAGTAAACCTTCTGAGAATAAAAACAGCTGGAGCTTGTTAAGGTATTTACACAGGGGAAAGGATAATGTACTGGGAACTCCTTAGAAGAATCTGATTTGTGGTGAGGGGAGAGAGATAAAAGCTCATTTAGGAACGACATGAATATGCTGCGTACGTAGCTGTTTATCAGTAAATATCTCCACTGAGATTAAGAAAAGCAGTAGCTTAATAAATTAAGTACTTCCTGGTATGGTTACTGTACTGGTAACTCCACAAAAGAATCTGGATTGTGGTGAGGGAACAGAGAAAAAAGCTCATATAGGACCTGAACTTACGAAGGGGGTAGGCAGCTGTATATCAGGGAGTAAACCTTCTGAGAATAAAAACAGCTGGAGCTTGTTAATGTAATTACACAGGGGAAAGGATAATGTACTTGGAACTCCTCAGAAGAATCTGATTTGTGGTGAGGGGAGAGAGATAATAGCTCATTTAGGAACGACATGAACGTGCTGCATAGGTAGCTGTTTATCAGTAAATATCTCCACTGAGATTAAGAAAAGCAGTAGCTTAATAAATTAAGTACTTCCTGGTATGGTTACTGTACTGGTAACTCCCCAAAAGAATCTGGATTGTGGTGAGGGAACAGAGAAAAAAGCTCATTTAGGACCTGCACTTACGAAGGGGGTAGGCAGCTGTATATCAGGGAGTAAACCTTCTGAGAATAAAAACAGCTGGAACTTGTTAAGTTAATTATACAGGGGAAAGGATAATGTACTGGGAACTCCTCAGAAGAATCTGATTTGTGGTGAGGGGAGAGAGATAAAAGCTCATTTAGGAACGACATGAGCATGCTGCGTAGGTAGCTGTTTATCAGTAAATATCTACACTGAGATTAAGAAAAGGAGTAGCTTATTAAATTAAGTACTTCCTGGTATGGTTACTGTACTGGTAATTCCCCCAAAAATCTGGATTGTGGTGAGGGAACAGAGAAAAAATCTCATTTAGGACCTGCACTTACGAAGGGGGTAGGCAGCTGTATATCAGGGAGTAAAACTTCTGAGAATAAAAACAGCTGGAGCTTGTTAAGGTAATTACACAGGGGAAAGGATAATGTACTGGGAACTCCTCAGAAGAATCTGATTTATGGTGAGGGGAGAGAGATTAAAGCTTTTTTAGGAACGACATGAACATGCTGCGTAGGTAGCTGTTTATCAGTAAATATCTCCACTGAGATTAAGAAAAGCAGTAGCTTAATAAATTAAGTACTTCCTGGTATGGTTACTGTACTGGTAACTCCCCAAAAGAATCTGGATTGTGGTGAGGGAACAGAGAAAAAAGCTCATTTAAGACCTGCACTTACGATGGGGGTAGGCAGCTGTATATCAGGGAGTAAACCTTCTAAGAATAAAAACAGCTGGAGCTTGTTAAGGTAATTACACAGGGGAAAGGATAATGTACTTGGAACTCCTCAGAAGAATCTGATTTGTGGTGCGGGGAGAGAGATAATAGCTCATTTAGGAACGACATGAACGTGCTGCGTAGGTAGCTGTTTATCAGTAAATATCTCCACTGAGATTAAGAAAAGCAGTAGCTTAATAAATTAAGTACTTCCTGGTATGGTTACTGTACTGGTAACTCCCCAGAAGAATCTGGATTGTGGTGAGGGGAGAGAGATAATAGCTCATTTAGGAACGACATGAACGTGCTGCGTAGGTAGCTGTTTATCAGTAAATATCTACACTGAGATTAAGAAAAGCAGTAGCTTAATAAATTAAGTACTTCCTGGTATGGTTACTGTACTGGTAACTCCCCAAAAGAATATGGATTGTGGTGAGGGAACAGAGAAAAAAGCTCATTTAGGACCTGCACTTACGAAGGGGGTAGGCAGCTGTATATCAGGGAGTAAACCTTCTGAGAATAAAAACAGCTGGAGCTTGTTAAGGTAATTACACAGGGTAAAGGATAATGTACTGGGAACTCCTCAGAAGAATCTGATTTGTGGTGAGGGGAGAGAGATAAAAGCTCATTTAGGAATGACATGAACATGCTGCATAGTTAGCTGTTTATCAGTAAATATCTCCACTGAGATTAAGAAAAGCAGTAGCTTAATAAATTAAGTACTTCCTGGTATGGTTACTGTACTGGTAACTCCCCAAAAGAATCTGGATTGTGGTGAGGGAACAGAGAAAAAAGCTCATTTAGGACCTGCACTGACGAAGGGGGTAGGCAGCTGTATATCAGGGAGTAAACCTTCTGATAATAAAAACAGCTGGAGCTTGTTAAGGTAATTACACAGGGGAAATTATAAATTTCTGGGAACTCCTCAGAAGAATCTGATTTCTGGTGAGGGGAGAGAGATAAATGCTCATTTAGGAACGACATGAACATGCTGCGTAGGTAGCTGTTTATCAGTAAATATCTCCACTGAGATTAATAACAGCAGTAGCTTAATAAATTAAGTACTTCCTGGTATGGTTACTGTACTGGTAACTCCCCAAAAGAATCTGGATTGTGGTGAGGGAACAGAGAAAAAAGCTCATTTAGGACCTGCACTTACGAAGGGGGTAGGCAGCTGTATATCAGGGAGTAAACCTACTGAGAATAAAAACAGCTGGAGTTTGTTAAGGTAATTACACAGGGGAAAGGATAATGAACTGGGAACTCCTCAGAAGAATCTGATTTGTGCTGAGGGGAGAGAGATAAAAGCTCATTTAGGAATGAAATGAACATACCGCGTAGGTAGCTGTTTATCAGTAAATATCTCCACTGAGATTAAGAAAAGCAGTAGCTTAATAAATTAAGTACTTCCTGGTATGGTTACTGTACTGGTAACTCCCCAAAAGAATCTGGATTGTGGTGAGGGAACAGAGAAAAAAGCTCATTTAGGACCTGCACTTACGAAGGGGGTAGGCAGCTGTATATCAGGGAGTAAACCTTCTGAAAATAAAAACAGCTGGAGCTTGTTAAGGTAATTAGAGAGGGGAAATTATAAAGTACTGGGAACTCCTCAGAAGAATCTGATTTGTGGTGAGGGGAGAGAGATAAAAGCTCATTTAGGAACGACATGAACATGCTGCGTAGGTAGCTGTTTATCAGTAAATATCTCCACTGAGATTAAGAACAGCAGTAGCTTAATAAAGTAAGTAATTCCTGGTATGGTTACTGTACTGGTAACTCCCCAAAGAATCTGGATTGTGGTGAGGGAACAGAGAAAAAAGCTCATTTAGGACCTGCACTTACGAAGGGGGTAGGCAGCTGTATATCAGGGAGTAAACCTTCTGAGAATAAAAACAGCTGGAGCTTGTTAAGGTAATTACACAGGTGAAAGGATAATGTACTGGGAACTCCTCAGAAGAATCTGATTTTTGGTGAGGGGAGAGAGATAAAAGCACATTTAGGAACTACATGAACATGCTGCCTATGTAGCTGTTTATCAGTAAATATCTCCACTGAGATTAAGAAAAGCAGTAGCTTAATAAATTAAGTACTTCCTGGTATGGTTACTGTACTGGTAACTACCCAAAAGAATCTGGATTGTGGTGAGGGAACAGATAAAAAAGCTCATTTAGGACCTGCAATTACGAAGGGGATAGGCAGCTGTATATCAGGGAGTAAACCCTCTGAGAATAAAAACAGCTGGAGCTTGTTAAGGTAAATACACAGAGGAAAGGATAATGTACTGGGAACTCCTCAGAAGAATCTGATTTGTGGTGAGGGGAGAGAGATAAAAGCTCACTTAGGAACGACATGAGCATGCTGCGTAGGTAGCTGTTTATCAGTAAATATCTACACTGAGATTAAGAAAAGCAGTAGCTTAATAAATTAAGTACTTCCTGGTATGGTTACTGTACTGGTAACTCCCCAAAAGAATATGGATTGTGGTGAGGGAACAGAGAAAAAAGCTCATTTAGGACCTGCACTTACGAAGGGGGTAGGCAGCTGTATATCAGGGAGTAAAGCTTCTGAGAATAAAAACAGCTGGAGCTTGTTAAGGTAATTACACAGGGGAAAGGATAATGTACTGGGAACTCCTCAGAAGAATCTGATTTGTGGTGAGGGGAGAGAGATAAAAGCTCATTTAGGAACGACATGAACATGCTGCGTAGGTACCTGTTTATCAGTAAATATCTCCACTGAGATTAAGAAAAGCAGTAGCTTAATATATTAAGTACTTCCTGGTATGGTTACTGTACTGGTAACTCCCCAAAAGAATCTGGATTGTGGTGAGGGAACAGAGAAAAATGCTCATTTAGGACCTGCACTTACGAAGGGGGTAGGCAGCTGTATATCAGGGAGTAAACCTTCTGAGAATAAAAATAGCTGGAGCTTGTTAAGGTAATTACACAGTGGAAAGGATAATGTACTGGGAACTCCTCAGAAGAATCTGATTTGTGGTGAGGGGAGAGAGAGAAAAGCTCATTTAGGAACGACATGAACATGCTGCGTAGGTAGCTGTTTATCAGTAAATATCTCCACTGAGATTAAGAAAAGCAGTAGCTTAATAAATTAAGTACTTCCTGGTATGGTTACTGTACTGGTAACTCCCCAAAAGAATCTGGATTGTGGTGAGGGAACAGAGAAAAAAGCTCATTTAAGACCTGCACTTACGAAGGGGGTAGGCAGCTGTATATCAGGGAGTAAACCTTCTGAGAATAAAAACAGCTGGAGCTTGTTAAGTTAATTACACAGGGGAAAGGATAATGTACTGGGAACTCCTCAGAAGAATCTGATTTGTGGTGAGGGGAGAGAGATAAAAGCTCATTTAGGAACGACATGAACATGCTGCGTAGGTAGCTGTTTATCAGTAAATATCTCCACTGAGATTAAGAAAAGCAGTAGCTTAATAAATTAAGTACTTCCTGATATGGTTACTCTACTGGTAACTCCCCAAAAGAATCTGGATTGTGGTGAGGGAACAGAGAAAAAAGCTCATTTAGGACCTGCACTTACGAAGGGGGTAGGCAGCAGTATATCAGGGAGTAAACCTTCTGAGAATAAAAACAGCTGGAGCTTGTTAAGTTAATTACACAGGGGAAAGGATAATGTACTGGGAACTCCTCAGAAGAATCTGATTTGTGGTGAGGGGAGAGAGATAAAAGCTCATTTAGGAGCGACATGAACATGCTGCGTAGGTAGCTGTTTATCAGTAAATATCTCCACTGAGATTAAGAAAAGCAGTAGCTTAATAAATTAAGTACTTCCTGGTATGGTTACTGTACTGGTAACTCCCCAAAAGAATCTGGATTTTGGTGAGGGAACAGAGAAAAAATCTCATTTAGGACCTGCACTGAGGAAGGGGGTAGGCAGCTGTATATCAGGGAGTAAACCTTCTGAGAATAAAAACAGCTGGAGCTTGTTAAGGTAATTACACAGGGGAAAGGATAATGTACTGGGAACTCCTCAGAAGAATCTGATTTGTGGTGAGGGGAGAGAGATAAAAGCTCATTTAGGAACGACATGAACATGCTGCGTAGGTAGTTGTTTATCAGTAAATATCTCCACTGAGATTAAGAAAAGCAGTAGCTTAATAAATTAAGTACTTCCTGATATGGTTACTCTACTGGTAACTCCCCAAAAGAATCTGGATTGTGGTGAGGGAACAGAGAAAAAAGCTCATTTAGGACCTGCACTTACGAAGGGGGTAGGCAGCAGTATATCAGGGAATAAACCTTCTGAGAATAAAAACAGCTGGAGCTTGTTAAGGTAATTACACAGGGGAAAGGATAATGTACTGGGAACTCCTCAGAAGAATCTGATTTGTGGTGAGGGGAGAGAGATAAAAGCTCATTTAGGAGCGACATCAATATGCTGCGTAGGTAGCTGTTTATCAGTAAATATCTCCACTGAGATTAAGAAAAGCAGTAGCTTAATAAATTAAGTACTTCCTGGTATGGTTACTGTACTGGTAACTCCCCAAAAGAATCTGGATTTTGGTGAGGGAACAGAGAAAAAATCTCATTTAGGACCTGCACTGAGGAAGGGGGTAGGCAGCTGTATATCAGGGAGTAAACCTTCTGAGAATAAAAACAGCTGGAGCTTGTTAAGGTAATTACACAGGGGAAAGGATAATGTACTGGGAACTCCTCAGAAGAATCTGATTTGTGGTGAGGGGAGACAGATAAAAGCTCATTTAGGAACGACATGAACATGCTGCGTAGGTAGCTGTTTATCAGTAAATATCTACACTGAGATTAAGAAAAGCAGTAGCTTAATAAATTAAGTACTTCCTGGTATGGTTACTGTACTGGTAACTCCCCAAAAGAATCTGGATTGTGGTGAGGGAACACAGAAAAAAGCTCATTTAGGACCTGCACTTACGAAGGGGGTAGGCTGCTGTATATCAGGGAGTAATCCTTCAGAGAATAAAAACAGGTGGAGCTTGTTAAGGTAATTACACAGGGGAAAGGATATTGTACTGGGAACTCCTCAGAAGAATCTGATTTGTGGTGAAGGGAGAGAGATAAAAGCTCATTTAGGAACGACATGAACATGCTGCGTAGGTAGCTGTTTATCAGTAAATATCTCCATTGAGATTAAGAAAAGCTGTAGCATAATAAATTAAGTACTTCCTGGTATGGTTACTGTACTGGTAACTCCCCAAAAGAATCTGGATTGTGGTGAGGGAACACAGAAAAAAGCTCATTTAGGACCTGCACTTAAGAAGGGGGTAGGCAGCTGTATATCAGGGAGTAAACCTTCTGCGAATAAAAACAGCTGGAGCTTGTTAAGGTAATTACACAGGGGAAAGTATAATGTACTGGGAACTCCTCAGAAGAATCTGATTTGTGGTGAGGATAGAGAGATAAAAGCTCATTTAGGAACGACATGAACATGCTGCGTAGGTAGCTGTTTATCAGGAAATATCTCCACTGAGATTAAGAAAAGCAGTAGCTTAATAAATTAAGTACTTCTTGGTATGGGTACTGTTTTGGTAACTCCACAAAGGAATCTGGATTGTGGTGAGGGAACAGGGATAAAAGCTCATTTAGGACCTGCACTTACGAAGGGGGTAGGCAGCTGTATATCAGGGAGTAAACCTTCTGCGAATAAAAACAGCTGGAGCTTGTTAAGGTAATTACACAGGGGAAAGGATAATGTACTGGGAACTCCTCAGAAGAATCTGATTTGTGGTGAGGGGAGAGAGATAAAAGCTCATTTAGGAACGACATGAACATGCTGCGTAGGTAGCTGTTTATCAGTAAATATCTCCACTGAGATTAAGAAAAGAAGTAGCTTAATAAATTAAGTACTTCCTGGTATGGTTACTGTACTGGTAACTCCCCAAAAGAATCTGGATTGTGGTGAGGGAACAGAGAAAAAAGCTCATTTAGGACCTGCACTTACGCAGGGGGTAGGCACCTGTATATCAGGGAGTAAACCTTCTGAGAATAAAAACAGCTGGAGCTTGTTAAGGTAATTACACAGGGGAAAGGATAATGTACTGGGAACTCCTCAGAAGAATCTGATTTGTGGTGAGGGGAGAGAGATAAAAGCTCATTTAGGAACGACATGATCATGCTGCATAGGTAGCTGTTTATCAGTAAAAATCTCCACTGAGATTAAGAAAAGCAGTAGCTTAATAAATTAAGTACTTCCTGGTATGGTTACTGTACTGGTAACTCCCCAAAAGAATCTGGATTGTGCTGAGGGAACAGAGAAAAAAGCTCATTTAGGACCTGTACTTACGAAGGGGGTAGGCACCTGTATATCAGGGAGTAAACCTTCTGAGAATAAAAACAGCTGGAGCTTGTTAAGGTAATTACACAGGGGAAAGGATAATGTACTGGGAACTCCTCAGAAGAATCTGATTTGTGGTGAGGGGAGAGAGATAAAAGCTCATTAAGAACGAGATGAACATGCTGGGTAAGTAGCTGTTTATCAGTAAATATCTCCACTGAGATTAAGAAAAGCAGTAGCTTAATAAATTAAGTACTTCCTGGTATGGTTACTGTACTGGTAACTCCCCAAAAGAATCTGGATTGTGGTGAGGGAACAGAGAAAAAAGCTCATTTAGGACCTGCACTTCCGAAGGGGGTAGGCAGCTGTATATCAGGGAGTAAACCTTCTGACAATAAAAACAGCTGGAGCTTGTTAAGGTAATTTCACAGGGGAAAGGATAATGTACGGGGAACTCCTCAGAAGAATCTGATTTGTGGTGAGGGGAGAGAGATAAAAGCTCATTTAGGAACGACATGAACATGCTGCGTAGGTAGCTGTTTATCAGTAAATATCTCCACTGAGATTAAGAAAAGCAGTAGCTTAATAAATTAAGTACTTCCTGGTATGGTTACTGTACTGGTAACTCCCCAAAAGAATCTGGATTGTGGTGAGGCAACAGAGAAAAAAGCTCATTTAGGACCTGCACTTTCGAAGGGGGTAGGCAGCTGTATATCAGGGAGTAAACCTTCTGAGAATAAAAACAGCTGGAGCTTGTTAAGGTAATTACACAGGGGAAATTATAAAGTACTGGGAACTCCTCAGAAGAATCTGATTTGTGGTGACGGGAGAGAGATAAAAGCTCATTTAGGAACGACATGAACATGCTGCGTAGGTAGCTGTTTATCAGTAAATATCTCCACTGAGATTAAGAAAAGCAGTAGCTTAATAAATAAAGTAATTCCTGGTATGGTTACTGTACTGGTAAGTCCCCAAAAGAATCTGGATTGTGGTGAGGGAACAGAGAAAAAAGCTCATTTAGGACCTGCACTTTCGAAGGGGGTAGGCAGCTGTATATCAGGGAGTAAACCTTCTTAGAATAAAAACAGCTGGAGCTTGTTAAGGTAATTACACAGGGGAAAGGATAATGTACTGGGAACTCCTCAGAAGAATCTGATTTTTGGTGAGGGGAGAGAGATAAAAGCTCATTTAGGAACGACATGAACATGCTGCATACGTAGCTGTTTATCAGGAAATATATCCACTGAGATTAAGAAAAGCAGTAGCTTAATAAATTAAGTACTTCCGGTTACGGTTACTGTACTGGTAACTCCCCAAAACAATCTGGATTGTGGTGAGGGAACAGAGAAAAAAGCTCATTTAGGACCTGCACTTACGAAGGGGGTAGGCAGCTGTATATTAGGGAGTAAACCTTCTGAGAATAAAAACAGCTGGAGCTCGTTAAGGTAATTACACAGGGGAAAGGATAATGTACTGGGAAATCCTCAGAAGAATCTGATTTGTGGTGAGGGGAAAGAGATAAAAGCTCATTTAGGAACGACATGAACATGCTGCGTAGGTAGCTGTTTATCAGTAAATATCTCCACTGAGATTAAGAAAAGCAGTAGCTTAATAAATTAAGTACTTCCTGGTATGGATACTGTACTGGTAACTCCCAAAAGAATCTGGATTGTGGTGAGGGAACAGAGAAAAATCTCATTTAGGACCTGCACTTACGAAGGGGGTAGGCAGCTGTATATCAGGGAGTAAACCTTCTCAGAATAAAAACAGCTGGAGTTTGTTAAGGTAATTACACAGGGGAAAGGATAATGTACTGGGAACTCCTCCGAAGAATCTGATTTGTGGTGAGGGGAGAGAGATAAAAGCTCATTTAGGAACGACATGAACATGCTGCGTAGGTAGCTGTTTATCAGGAAATATCTCCACTGAGATTAAGAAAAGCAGTAGCTTAATAAATTAAGTACTTCCTGGTATGGTTACTGTACTGGTAACTCCCCAAAAGAATCTGGATTGTGGTGAGGGAACAGAGAAAAAAGCTCATTTAGGACCTGCACTTACGCAGGGGGTAGGCAGCTGTATATCAGGGAGTAAACCTTCTGAGAATAAAAACAGCTGGAGCTTGTTAAGGTAATTACACAGGGGAAAGGATAATGTACTGGGAACTCCTCAGAAGAATCTGATTTGTGGTGAGGGGAGAGAGATAAAAGCTCATTTAGGAACGACATGAATATGCTGCATAGGTAGCTGTTTATCAGTAAATATCTCCACTGAGATTAAGAAAAGCAGTAGCTTAATAAATTAAGTACTTCCTGGTATGGTTACTGTACTGGTAAGTCCCCAAAAGAATCCGGATTGTGGTGAGGGAACAGAGAAAAAAGCTCATTTAGGACCTGCACTTACGAAGGGGGTAGGCAGCTGTATATCAGGGAGTAAACCTTCTGAGAATAAAAACAGCTGGAGCTTGTTAAGGTAATTAAACAGGGGAAAGGATAATGTACTGGGAACTCCTCAGAAGAATCTGATTTTTGGTGAGGGGAGAGAGATAAAAGCTCATTTAGGAACGACATGAACATGCTGCGTAGGTAGCTCTTTATCAGTAAATATCTCCACTGAGAAAAAGAAAAGCAGTAGCTTAATAAATTAAGTACTTCCTGGTATGGTTAGTGTACTGGTAACTCCCCAAAAGAATCTGGATTGTGGTGAGGGAACAGAGAAAAAAGCTCATTTAGGACCTGCACTTACGCAGGGGGTATGCAGCTGTATATCAGGGAGTGAACCTTCTGAGAATAAAAACAGCTGGAGCTTGTTAAGGTAATTACACAGGGGAAAGGATAATGTACTGGGAACTCCTCAGAAGAATCTGATTTGTGGTGAGGGGAGAGAGATAAAAGCTCATTTAGGAACGACATGAACATGCTGCGTAGGTAGCTGTTTATCAGTAAATATCTCCACTGAGATGAAGAAAAGCAGTAGCTTAATAAATAAAGTACTTCCTGGTATGGCAACTGTACTGGTAACTCCCCAAAAGAATCTGGATAGTGGTGAGGGAACAGATACAAACGCTCATTTAGGACCTGCACTTATGCAGTGGGTAGGCAGCTGTATATCAGGGAGTAAACCTTCTGAGAATAAAATCAGCTGGAGCTTGTTAAGGTAATTCCACAGGGTTAATTATAAAGTACTGGGAACGATTCAGAAGAATCTGATTTGTGGTGAGCGGAGAGAGATAAAAGCTCATTTAGGAACGACATGAACATGCTGCGTAGGTAGCTGTTTATCAGTAAATATCTCCACTGAGATTAAGAAAATCAGTAGCTTAAAAAATTAAGTACTTCCTGGTATGGTTACTGTACTGGTAACTCCCCAAAAGAATCTGGATTGTGGTGAGGGAACAGAGAAAAAAGCTCATTTAGGACCTGCACTTACGAAGGGGGTAGGCAGCTGTATATCAGGGAGTAAACCTTCTGCGAATAAAAACAGCTGGAGCTTGTTAAGGTAATTACACAGGGGAAAGGATAATGTACTGGGAACTCCTCAGAAGAATCTGATTTGTGGTGAGGGGAGAGAGATAAAAGCTCATTTAGGAACGACATGAACATGATGCGTAGGTAGCTGTTTATCAGTAAATATCTCCACTGAGATTAAGAAAAGCAGTAGCTTAATAAATTAAGTACTTCCTGGTATGGTTACTGTACTGGTAACTCCCCAAAAGAATCTGGATTGTGGTGAGGGTAGAGAGAAAAAAGCTCATTTAGGACCTGCACTTACGAAGGGGGTAGGCAGCTGTATAACAGGGAGTAAACCTTCTGAGAATAAAAACAGCTGGAGCTTGTTAAGGTAATTACACAGGGGAAAGCATAATGTACTGGGAACTCCTCCGAAGAATCTGATTTGTGGTGAGGTGAGAGAGATAAAAGCTCATTTAGGAACGACATGAACATGCTGCGTAGGTAGCTGTTTATCAGGAAATATCTCCACTGAGATTAAGAAAAGCAGTAGCTTAATAAATTAAGTACTTCCTGGTATGGTTACTGTACTGGTAACTCCCCAAAAGAATCTGGATTGTGGTGAGGGAACAGAGAAAAAAGCTCATTTAGGACCTGCACTTTCGAAGGGGGTAGGCAGCTGTATATCAGGGAGTAAACCTTCTGAGAATAAAAACAGCTGGAGCTTGTTAAGGTAATTACACAGGGGAAAGGATAATGTACTGGGAACTCCTCAGAAGAATCTGATTTGTGGTGAGGGGAGAGAGATAAAAGCTCATTTAGGAACGACATGAACATGCTGCATACGTAGCTGTTTATCAGGAAATATATCCACTGAGATTAAGAAAAGCAGTAGCTTAATAAATTAAGTACTTCCTGTTATGGTTACTGTACTGGTAACTCCCCAAAACAATCTGGATTGTGGTGAGGGAACAGAGAAAAAAGCTCATTTAGGACCTGCACTTACGAAGGGAGTAGGCAGCTGTATATCAGGGAGTAAACCTTCTGAGAATAAAAACAGCTGGAGCTTGTTAAGGTAATTACACAGGGGAAAGGATAATGTACTGGGAAATCATCAGAAGAATCTGATTTGTGGTGAGGGGAAAGAGATAAAAGCTCATTTAGGAACGACATGAACATGCTGCGTAGGTAGCTGTTTATCAGTAAATATCTCCACTGAGATTAAGAAAAGCAGTAGCTTAATAAATTAAGTACTTCCTGGTATGGATACTGTACTGGTAACTCCCAAAAGAATCTGGATTGTCGTGAGGGAACAGAGAAAAATCTCATTTAGGACCTGCACTTACGAAGGGGGTAGGCAGCTGTATATCAGGGAGTAAACCTTCTCAGAATAAAAACAGCTGGAGCTTGTTAAGGTAATTACACAGGGGAAAGGATAATGTACTGGGAACTCCTCCGAAGAATCTGATTTGTGGTGAGGGGAGAGAGATAAAAGCTCATTTAGGAACGACATGAACATGCTGCGTAGGTAGCTGTTTATCAGGAAATATCTCCACTGAGATTAAGAAAAGCAGTAGCTTAATAAATTAAGTACTTCCTGGTATGGTTACTGTACTGGTAACTCCCCAAAAGAATCTGGATTGTGGTGAGGGAACAGAGAAAAAAGCTCATTTAGGACCTGCACTTACGCAGGGGGTAGGCAGCTGTATATCAGGGAGTAAACCTTCTGAGAATAAAAACAGCTGGAGCTTGTTAAGGTAATTACACAGGGGAAAGGATAATGTACTGGGAACTCCTCAGAAGAATCTGATTTGTGGTGAGGGGATAGAGATAAAAGCTCATTTAGGAACGACATGAACATGCTGTGTAGGTAGCTGTTTATCAGTAAATATCTCCACTGAGATTAAGAAAAGCAGTAGCTTAATAAATTAAGTACTTCCTGGTATGGTTACTGTACTGGTAAGTCCCCAAAAGAATCTGGATTGTGGTGAGGGAACAGAGAAAAAAGCTCATTTAGGACCTGCACTTACGAAGGGGGTAGGCAGCTGTATATCAGGGAGTAAACCTTCTGAGAATAAAAACAGCTGGAGCTTGTTAAGGTAATTAAACAGGGGAAAGGATAATGTACTGGGAACTCCTCAGAAGAATCTGATTTTTGGTGAGGGGAGAGAGATAAAAGCTCATTTAGGAACGACATGAACATGCTGCGTAGGTAGCTCTTTATCAGTAAATATCTCCACTGAGAAAAAGAAAAGCAGTAGCTTAATAAATTAAGTACTTCCTGGTATGGTTCGTGTACTGGTAACTCCCCAAAAGAATCTGGATTGTGGTGAGGGAACAGAGAAAAAAGCTCATTTAGGACCTGCACTTACGCAGGGGGTATCCAGCTGTATATCAGGGAGTGAACCTTCTGAGAATAAAAACAGCTGGAGCTTGTTAAGGTAATTACACAGGGGAAAGGATAATGTACTGGGAACTCCTCAGAAGAATCTGATTTGTGGTGAGGGGAGAGAGATAAAAGCTCATTTAGGAACGACATGAACATGCTGCGTAGGTAGCTGTTTATCAGTAAATATCTCCACTGAGATGAAGAAAAGCAGTAGCTTAATAAATAAAGTACTTCCTGGTATGGTAACTGTACTGGTAACTCCCCAAAAGAATCTGGATAGTGGTGAGGGAACAGATACAAACGCTCATTTAGGACCTGCACTTATGCAGTGGGTAGGCAGCTGTATATCAGGGAGTAAACCTTCTGAGAATAAAAACAGCTGGAGCTTGTTAAGGTAATTCCACAGGGTTAATTATAAAGTACTGGGAACGATTCAGAAGAATCTGATTTGTGGTGAGGGGAGAGAGATAAAAGCTCATTTAGGAACGACATGAACATGCTGCGTAGGTAGCTGTTTATCAGTAAATATCTCCACTGAGATTAAGAAAATCAGTAGCTTAAAAAATTAAGTACTTCCTGGTATGGTTACTGTACTGGTAACTCCCCAAAAGAATCTGGATTGTGGTGAGGGAACAGAGAAAAAAGCTCATTTAGGACCTGCACTTACGAAGGGGGTAGGCAGCTGTATATCAGGGAGTAAACCTTCTGCGAATAAAAACAGCTAGAGCTTGTTAAGGTAATTACACAGGGGAAAGGATAATGTACTGGGAACTCCTCAGAAGAATCTGATTTGTGGTGAGGGGAGAGAGATAAAAGCTCATTTAGGAACGACATGAACATGATGCCTAGGTAGCTGTTTATCAGTAAATATCTCCACTGAGATTAAGAAAAGCAGTAGCTTAATAAATTAAGTACTTCCTGGTATGGTTACTGTACTGGTAACTCCCCAAAAGAATCTGGATTGTGGTGAGGGTAGAGAGAAAAAAGCTCAATTAGGACCTGCACTTACGAAGGGGGTAGGCAGCTGTATATCAGGGAGTAAACCTTCTGAGAATAAAAACAGCTGGAGCTTGTTAAGGTAATTACACAGGGGAAAGCATAATGTACTGGGAACTCCTCCGAAGAATCTGATTTGTGGTGAGGGGAGAGAGATAATAGCTCATTTAGGAACGACATGAACATGCTGCGTAGGTAGCTGTTTATCAGTAAATATCTCCACTGAGATTAAGAAAAGCAGTAGCTTAATAAACTAAGTACTTCCTGGTATGGTTACTGTACTGGTAACTCCCCAAAAGAATCTGGATTGTGGTGAGGGAACAGAGAAAAAAGCTCATTTAGGACCTGCACTTACGAAGGGGGTAGGCAGCTGTATATCAGGGAGTAAACCTTCTGAGAATAAAAACAGCTGGAGCTTGTTAAGGTAATTACACAGGGGAAAGGATAATGTACTGGGAAATCCTCAGAAGAATCTGATTTGTGGTGAGGGGAAAGAGATAAAAGCTCATTTAGGAACGACATGAACATGCTGCGTAGGTAGCTGTTTATCAGTAAATATCTCCACTGAGATTAAGAAAAGCAGTAGCTTAATAAATTAAGTACTTCCTGGTATGGATACTGTACTGGTAACTCCCAAAAGAATCTGGATTGTCGTGAGGGAACAGAGAAAAATCTCATTTAGGACCTGCACTTACGAAGGGGGTAGGCAGCTGTATATCAGGGAGTAAACCTTCTCAGAATAAAAACAGCTGGAGCTTGTTAAGGTAATTACACAGGGGAAAGGATAATGTACTGGGAACTCCTCCGAAGAATCTGATTTGTGGTGAGGGGAGAGAGATAAAAGCTCATTTAGGAACGACATGAACATGCTGCGTAGGTAGCTGTTTATCAGGAAATATCTCCACTGAGATTAAGAAAAGCAGTAGCTTAATAAATTAAGTACTTCCTGGTATGGTTACTGTACTGGTAACTCCCCAAAAGAATCTGGATTGTGGTGAGGGAACAGAGAAAAAAGCTCATTTAGGACCTGCACTTACGCAGGGGGTAGGCAGCTGTATATCAGGGAGTAAACCTTCTGAGAATAAAAACAGCTGGAGCTTGTTAAGTTAATTACACAGGGGAAAGGATAATGTACTGGGAACTCCTCAGAAGAATCTGATTTGTGGTGAGGGGATAGAGATAAAAGCTCATTTAGGAACGACATGAACATGCTGTGTAGGTAGCTGTTTATCAGTAAATATCTCCACTGAGATTAAGAAAAGCAGTAGCTTAATAAATTAAGTACTTCCTGGTATGGTTACTGTACTGGTAAGTCCCCAAAAGAATCTGGATTGTGGTGAGGGAACAGAGAAAAAAGCTCATTTAGGACCTGCACTTACGAAGGGGGTAGGCAGCTGTATATCAGGGAGTAAACCTTCTGAGAATAAAAACAGCTGGAGCTTGTTAAGGTAATTAAACAGGGGAAAGGATAATGTACTGGGAACTCCTCAGAAGAATCTGATTTTTGGTGAGGGGAGAGAGATAAAAGCTCATTTAGGAACGACATGAACATGCTGCGTAGGTAGCTCTTTATCAGTAAATATCTCCACTGAGAAAAAGAAAAGCAGTAGCTTAATAAATTAAGTACTTCCTGGTATGGTTAGTGTACTGGTAACTCCCCAAAAGAATCTGGATTGTGGTGAGGGAACAGAGAAAAAAGCTCATTTAGGACCTGCACTTACGCAGGGGGTATCCAGCTGTATATCAGGGAGTGAACCTTCTGAGAATAAAAACAGCTGGAGCTTGTTAAGGTAATTACACAGGGGAAAGGATAATGTACTGGGAACTCCTCAGAAGAATCTGATTTGTGGTGAGGGGAGAGAGATAAAAGCTCATTTAGGAACGACATGAACATGCTGCGTAGGTAGCTGTTTATCAGTAAATATCTCCACTGAGATGAAGAAAAGCAGTAGCTTAATAAATAAAGTACTTCCTGGTATGGTAACTGTACTGGTAACTCCCCAAAAGAATCTGGATAGTGGTGAGGGAACAGATACAAACGCTCATTTAGGACCTGCACTTATGCAGTGGGTAGGCAGCTGTATATCAGGGAGTAAACCTTCTGAGAATAAAAACAGCTGGAGCTTGTTAAGGTAATTCCACAGGGTTAATTATAAAGTACTGGGAACGATTCAGAAGAATCTGATTTGTGGTGAGGGGAGAGAGATAAAAGCTCATTTAGGAACGACATGAACATGCTGCGTAGGTAGCTGTTTATCAGTAAATATCTCCACTGAGATTAAGAAAATCAGTAGCTTAAAAAATTAAGTACTTCCTGGTATGGTTACTGTACTGGTAACTCCCCAAAAGAATCTGGATTGTGGTGAGGGAACAGAGAAAAAAGCTCATTTAGGACCTGCACTTACGAAGGGGGTAGGCAGCTGTATATCAGGGAGTAAACCTTCTGCGAATAAAAACAGCTAGAGCTTGTTAAGGTAATTACACAGGGGAAAGGATAATGTACTGGGAACTCCTCAGAAGAATCTGATTTGTGGTGAGGGGAGAGAGATAAAAGCTCATTTAGGAACGACATGAACATGATGCCTAGGTAGCTGTTTATCAGTAAATATCTCCACTGAGATTAAGAAAAGCAGTAGCTTAATAAATTAAGTACTTCCTGGTATGGTTACTGTACTGGTAACTCCCCAAAAGAATCTGGATTGTGGTGAGGGTAGCGAGAAAAAAGCTCAATTAGGACCTGCACTTACGAAGGGGGTAGGCAGCTGTATATCAGGGAGTAAACCTTCTGAGAATAAAAACAGCTGGAGCTTGTTAAGGTAATTACACAGGGGAAAGCATAATGTACTGGGAACTCCTCCGAAGAATCTGATTTGTGGTGAGGGGAGAGAGATAATAGCTCATTTAGGAACGACATGAACATGCTGCGTAGGTAGCTGTTTATCAGTAAATATCTCCACTGAGATTAAGAAAAGCAGTAGCTTAATAAACTAAGTACTTCCTGGTATGGTTACCGTACTGGTAACTCCCCAAAAGAATCTGGATTGTGGTGAGGGAACAGAGAAAAAAGCTCATTTAGCACCTGCACTTACGAAGGGGGTAGGCAGCTGTATAACAGGGAGTAAACCTTCTGAGAATAAAAACAGCTGGAGCTTGTTAAGGTAATTACACAGGGGAAAGGATAATGTACTGGGAACTCCTCAGAAGAATCTGATTTGTGGTGAGGGGAGAGAGATAAAAGCTCATTTAGGAACGACATGAACATGCTGCGTAGGTAGCTGTTTATCAGTAAATATCTCCAAAGAGATTAAGAAAAGCAGTAGCTTAATAAATTAAGTACTTCCTGGTATGGTTACTGTACTGGTAACTCCCCAAAAGAATCTGGATTGTGGTGAGGGAACAGAGAAAAAAGCTCATTTAGGACCTGCACTTACGAAGGGGCTAGGCAGCTGTATATCAGGGAGTAAACCTTCTGAGAATAAAAACAGCTGGAGCTTGTTAAGGTAATTACACAGGGGAAAGGATAATGTACTGGAACTCCTCAAAAGAATCTGATTTGTGGTGAGGGGAGAGAGATAAAAGCTCATTTAGGCACGACATCAACATGCTGCGTAGGTAGCTGTTTATCAGTAAATATCTCCACTGAGATTAAGAAAAGCAGTAGCTTAACAAATTAAGTACTTCCTGGTATGGTTACTTTACTGGTAACTCCCCAAAAGAATCTGGAATGTGGTGAGGGAACAGAGAAAAAAGCTCATTTAGGACTGGCACATACGAACTGGGTAGGCAGCTCTATATCAGGGAGTAAACCTTCTGAGAATAAAAACAGCTGGAGCTTGTTAAGGTAATTACACAGGGGAAAGGATAATGTACTGGGAACTCCTCAGAAGAATCTGATTTGTGGTGAGGGGAGAGAGATAAAAGCTCATTTTGGAACGACATGAACATGCTGAGTAGGTAGATGTTTATCAGTAAATATCTCCACTGAGATTAAGAAAAACAGTAGCTTAATAAATTATGTACTTTCTGGTATGGTGACTGTACTGGTAACTCCCCAAAAGAATCTGGATTGTGGTGAGGGAACAGAGAAAATAGCTCATTTAGGACCTGCACTTACGAAGGGGGTAGGCAGCTGTATATCAGGGAGTAAACCTTCTGAGAATAAAAACAGCTGGAGCTTGTTAAGGTAATTCCACAGGGGAACGGATAATGTACTGGGAACTCCTCAGAAGAATCTGATTTGTGGTGAGGGGAGAGAGATAAAAGCTTATTTAGGAACGACATGAACATGCTGCATAGGTAGCTGTTTATCAGTAAATATATCCACTGAGATTAAGCAAAGCAGTAGCTTAATAAATTAAGTAACTTCCTGGTATGGTTACTGTACTGGTATCTCCCCAAAAGAATCTGGATTGTGGTGAGGGAACAGAGAAAAAAGCTCATTTAGGACCTGCACTTATGAAGGGGGTAGGCAGCTGTATATCAGGGAGTAAAGCTTCTGAGAATAAAAACAGCTGGAGCTTGTTAAGGTAATTACACAGGGGAAAGGATAATGTACTGGTTACTCCTCAGAAGAATCAGATTTGTGGTGAGGGGAGAGAGATAAAAGCTCATTTATGAACGACATGAACATGCTGCGTAGGTAGCTGTTTATCAGTAAATATCTCCACTGAGATTAAGAAAAGCAGTAGCTTAATAAATTAAGTACTTCCTGGTATGATTACTGTACTGGTAACTCCCCAAAAGAATCTGGATTGTGTTGAGGGAACAGAGAAAAAAGCTCATTTAGGACCTGCACTTACGAAGGGGGTAGGCAGCTGTATATCAGGCAGTAAACCTTCTGAGAATAAAAACAGCTGGAGCATGTTAAGGTAATTACACAGGGGAAAGGATAATGTACTGGGAACTCCTCCGAAGAATCTGATTTGTGGTGAGGGGAGAGAGATAAAAGCTCATTTAGGAACGACATGAACATGCTGCGTAGGTAGCTGTTTATCAGTAAATATCTCCACTGAGATTAAGAAAAGCAGTAGCTTAATAAATTAAGTACTTCCTGGTATGGTTACTGTACTGGTAACTCCCCAAAAGAATCTGGATTGTGGTGAGGGAACAGAGAAAAAAGCTCACATAGGACCTGGACTTACGAAGGGGGTAGGCAGCTGTATATCAGGGAGTAAACCTTCTGAGAATAAAACAGCTGGAGCTTGTTAAGGTAATTACACAGGGGAAAGGATAATGTACTGGGAACTCCTCAGATGAATCTGATTTGTGGTGAGGGGAGAGAGATAAAAGCTCATTTAGGAACGACATGAACATGCTGCGTAGGTAGCTGTTTATCAGTAAATATCTCCACTGAGATTAAGAAAAGCAGTAGCTTAATAAATTAAGTACTTCCTGGTATGGTTACTGTACTGGTAACTCCCCAAAAGAATCTGGATTGTGGTGAGGGAACAGAGAAAAAAGCTCATATAGGAACTGCACTTACGAAGGGGTAGGCAGCTGTATATCAGGGAGTAAACCTTCTGAGAATAAAAACAGTTGGAGATTGTTAAGGTAATTACACAGGGGAAAGGATAATGTACTGGGAACTCCTCAGAAGAATCTGATTTGTGGTGAGGGGGAGAGAGATAATAGCTCACTTAGGAACGACATGAACATGCTGCGTAGGTAGCTGTTTATCAGTAAATATCTCCACTGAGATTAAGAAAAGCAGTAGCTTAATAAACTAAGTACTTCCTGGTATGGTTACTGTACTGGAAACTCCCCAAAAGAATCTGGATTGTGGTGAGGGAACAGAGAAAAAAGCTCATTTAGGACTTGCACATACGAAGGGGGTAGGCAGCTGTATATCAGAGAGTAAACCTTCTGAGAATAAAAACAGCTGGAGCTTGTTAAGGTAATTACAAACGGGAAAGGATAATGAAACTGGGAACTCCTCAGAAGAATCTGATTTGTGGTGAGGGGAGAGAGAT